>NC_133769.1:154783475-154931739 GCF_003597395.2 Chelonoidis abingdonii | reverse complement strand
TCGATCATCAAGGGGCACCACTGGCTTGTTTAGACAGGCTTCCTGACTTCTGACGTACTTAAAAAACACTTTGTTTTACCTTTGAGTTTTGGCTAGCCGTTCTTCAAACTCTCTTTGGCTTTTCGTTATTAATTCTTGCTACTTAATGTTGGCATGGGTATTTATGCTCCTTCTTCTTTTGCCCTCACAGGATTTGACTGCCATTTTTAAAGGAAGTCATATTATCTCTCACTGCTTCTTTTACAGCTGTTAAGCCACGGTGGCGCTTTTAATTCTTTACTGTAGTTGCATTAGTTGGGTATAACATTGAAGTTGAGACCCTATTATGGTGTCCTTTAAAAAGTGCCCATGCGCTTGCAGGGAATTTCCACTTTATCACTGGTAACCTTTTAATTTCTGTTTAACCTATCACTCATTGTTTGCATATTCCTATTATTTGACATTAAAGCCATGGTTGTGGCTGTTGAGGAGAAATGTGCTTCCTCACGCACAGGGAGGTTAGACAATGTTTGTTACTATGAATGGTCTCTATTTTAGAAACTGTCCTGTTACAGGTTAGCTCTTGGACCACAGTTCCTGTGCTGCACACTCAGGATTAGTCTAGGTTGCCCTCCCCTCGTTGGTTCCCGTACTAGTTGCTACCATAGAAGCAGCATTTTGAAAGACGATGAAATTTACTCTCTGCATTCATCCTGAAAGGAATATTTTCCGTCAATACGGGGGATAATTGAACCCCACGTTATGAAGTTCTTATTTTGTAGCTCTCTGAATTTCCTTAGCATTATTCTCACTGCACTGTCCTGTGTCAAGGGTCGACTAATAAATCCCCTCTACTGTTTATATCTTATGAGAGCATAAATTTCTATCACATAGAGTTCTTGGTAACATGTGGATTCACTTAAGATTTTACTGTCATTATTCTACATTCTTTCACATATTTCGTGGCGATTCCATCCCTGGCACGACCTTTCTGTCCTGAGTACTTAACTATTTTCCTTAAACAGTACTTTTAGATGATGTTCCCCCATCATCCTGCTATCTGTTCCAACTCTCACTGTTTTTCATGATAATTCCTTTCACAACATACTGTGAGGTTAAATGCAGTATCTGGAGGCACATGGAGACTTTGTCCCAAATCTATCACAGATACAGGTGATGTTGGCAATGAAAGGAGATCGAATCTAGGTTTCCAATCATTAGTATTTCCGCTAACTGTCATATTCAAAAACAGTAAGACCAACTAGCTACCATCAACTAACATGACTTTAATTTGCTAGTCATCACACTGAGCGATACTTTGAGAGCAATACACCTTTTGCTATTCGCGTCCACTGTTTGTTCTCTCCTCACAAACACATTTCCTGGTGACCCAGTTTACGATGGTAGGAGGTCTCGATCTGCCCAGGCATCTGTTGGAGAAGCTAAGAGGTACTGGGACTGAACTGCTCTGATATGTGGCCCCAGACCTATATTAACATATTCAGTTATAGGGATGGTGCGGCAGACAATGCAATTTAACCCCACATAAGTAGTACCATCTAGTAGGTCAGGTGGTCTTGGAGCGTGCTTTCCCATTCAAATGTGCAGGGTTCCTTCTTTTGTGCCCCTACTCCAAGGGTTTCTGCGATCCTCCCCTCCTGCAAGACGCGTGCGGAGTAAGGATGCATGATGCTTATGAGTGGACAAATATGGCTAGACCTGAAGGACATGCAATTGGAGTGGAGAAGCAGGGTGCATGTGCAGTCAACTTGAGTGCACTTTGCAATGGTCATGGAAGCCTCGCTTAACCCAAGTTTACCCTCCCCTCATTATAGTATCTCGCATTCGGGGTTGAACTTTGTTTTGGTTTCATATAATTCTTGGGCCGTCTCTTGGTCTCACAGTCTCCACAAGAGGCCAGTGCGTATCCTTTAAACAGAGCTTAGCGTGGAGTGTATTCAGCATAGGGACAAGGAATTTGTTATGGGGAGGGGTTGGGTCCCTGATGATCTAGTCATACATCATACAGTCCCCAAGCGGGGAGGTTAGGAAGCCCATGCATTCCACTTCTACTTCCACCCAACTCCAAAGATCCAGGAAACGGGAGGGGCCGCCCGACAGTGGGCAGCCCAATTTGCTCAGCCCCTTGGGGAGCTAAGCCACTGCCCCCTGGGAACTCTTGCCTACCCCTGACCTCCAGAGTAAGTACATTTCTCTCAAAATCTGTGACCTTTGCACTTGTTCCTGGACCTCTGACCCACAATGCTCAGTCACTTCTCTGTCTTCATTCAGCTGCCTCACTGGTCTGTGTAGTGGGGCTCAGGCAAGGAGCTCTGGATGGTTTACTTTCACTTCAGAGTTCATGGCTAGCTTATCTGCTCCCTATCCACGCCTGCCACCTCTGAGTGCCTCTCCCCTTTTAAGCAGCCTCCATTTGTGCAGACCCTGCAGGTTGGTAGCTGGGTTTTGGCCGCCTGGCTGGCCCAGAGCTGTCTCCACTTGGAGTATTGTGCATCCCATCACACGACAGTTTCAGGGCATTGGTTAATTACAGCAAGTGTGGGACACTTGAAAATGCTAGGACTCTGACGCTGTCTGGGAAATGAAGTAGACAGATATCAACATCACATGTGCCGGGGTCACCCTGATCTTTACCCAGGTTGCGGCACAGCAGGTAAGGGGGCTAAGAACAGGGTAATAGGCTCACTCTGTCTTACCTTGTGCTGGGATATCTTCATCTGGTGCCAAACGACTCTGCTATAGGGTAGCTGGATGCTATTGATTTTCTCTCTGAAGGACTGAGGCGAGCAGATACAAGCAACGCAAATAAAGACTTCGGCTTAAGGGCAGACAGCATCGGGCCTTGAGGCAGCTTCGAGTGACAGATGGACAAGAGCTGGGGTGCGCTTTGAGGTATGACGCTGCAGTGTGATGGCACTGATGCAGGTGAACAGCTCTGAGGTACTACGAGCTAAAGCTGCAGAAAAGCGCAGCCTGACCTGAGAGTTCTTCTGGTGTGTGGCCCCCACTGGCCCCCAGTGATCCAAGCTTGAAATCACCTCACTGGTTTCAGGTGGGAAGCCCCTATGAACAGCCAAGGCAGCACTATCCCTTGGGGCGAGACTGACCGACTGGAATCCTTGGACTCTACCTGTCCTGAGACAACAAACTGTGACAATGAAGGTCTAGCTCGTTCAATATTTCAAAGCCTTAGGGCAGCCCAAATGTGGAGAGATGACCCAAGATCTTTTTCCTGGACCTTGTTGTAGGCTAATTAGCCCTTTGTATCTGTACTGTATAGTGGGTATTTTTTCCCAATGTTTCATTACTTTACATTATCCAACATAAATTTCATTGCCAATTTGTTGCCCAATCACTTAAGTTTTGTGAGATCTTTTCGAAGTTCGTCAGTCTGCTTTGGTCTTAACTATCTTGCAGTTGATATCATCTGAAACTTTGCCACCTCACTGTTTACCCCTTTCTCCAGATCATTTATGAAATGGAATAGGTCGATCATCAAGGGGCCCCACTGGTTGTTTAGCAGGCTTCCTGCTTCTGACGTACTTAAAAAACACTTTGTTATTACCTTTGGAGTTTTTGGCTAGCCGTTCTTCAAACTCCTCTTTGGCTTTTCTTATTAATTCTTGTACTTAATTTGGCAGTATTTATGCTCCTTTCTGTTTGCCTCACTAGGATTTGACTTCCATTTTTTAAAGGAAGTCTTTTTATCTCTCACTGCTTCTTTTACATGGCTGTTAAGCCACGGTGGCTCTTTTTTAATTCTTTTACTGTGTTTCTTATTTTGGGGTATACATTGAAGTTGAGCCTCTATTATGGTGTCTTTAAAAAGTGCCCATGCAGCTTGCAGGGATTTCACTTTAGTCACTGTACCTTTTAATTTCTGTTTAACTATCCCCTCATTTTTGCATAATTCCTCTTTTTGAAATTAAATGCCATGGTGTTGGGCTGTTGAGATGTTCTTCCCACCACAGGGATGTTAAATGTTGTTATATGATGGTCTCTATTTAGAAACCGTCCTGTTATGGTTGCCTCTTGGACCAGTTCCTGTGCTCCACTCAGGATTAAGTCTAGAGTTGCCTCTCCCCTCGTTGGTTCCCGTACTAGTTGCTCCATGAAGCAGCTATTTGAAGTACTGAGAAATTTTATCTCTGCATTTCATCCTGAAGTGAAATGTTTCCAGTCAATACGGGGATAATTGAAATCCCCCACTGTTATTGAGTTCTTATTTTTGATAGCCTCTCTAATTTCCCTTAGCATTTCATCATCACTATCACTGTCCTGGTCAGGTGGTCGATAATAAATCCCTACTGTTATATTCTTATTAGAGCATGAAATTTCTATCCATAGAGATTCTATGGAACATGTGGATTCACTTAAGATTTTTACTTCATTTGATTCTACATTTTCTTTCACATATCGTGCCATTCACTCCCCTGCACGACCTTTTCTGTCCTGAGTCTAACTATTTATCTTAAGTACTTGTTAGATGATGTCCCCATCATCCTGCTATCTGTCCACTTCACTGTTTTTCATTGATTTACCTTCACAACATACCTGTGAGGTAATGCAGTATCTGAGGCACAGAGAGACTTGCCCAAGATCACACAGACAGTGTGTGGCAAAGAAAGGAATCGAATCTAGGTTTCCCAAGTATTAGTTATTCCCCTAACTGTCCTTTCAAAAAACAGTAAGACCACTAGCTACCATCAACTAACATGATTTAAATGCTAAGTCATCACACTGAGCTCTTGGGCATACTCTTGTTTCCTCCATACTGTTTGTTCCTCTTCCTCCAAACACATTTCCTGGTGACCCAGTGTGCGGTACAGGGATCAGTTCTTTCATACAAATGGCCTAGAACCTGAAGGAGACATGCAATGAAGTGGAAAAGCAGGGAGTGAAGAACAGTCCAGGCATATGGCCATGCTAACCCAAGTTTCACCCCATCCTCATTAGATCTATGGTTGACTTGTTGGTTCATGATTTATAATCTGCCTGTTGTCTCATTGTTTCTAAGCTCCACAAGCAGCCAGACACCACCTTAAAAACCACAAAGCTTTGCTGTGATGTATTCAGCATTAGGGCAGGAATTTTATGAGGCGCGATCTTCCCTGGATGGATTCGGATAGTCATACAATCATACAGTTTCCCCAAGGCAGCAATTAATTCAGCCTTGCACTATCAAGCCAGGTTCAGCCCAAATGGAGAGTTTTGGGGGAAAGTTATGAGCAAATAAAAACCAAAGGTTTATAATGGAGACCCATTTTGCACTTTTAATGGCAATATCTAGTCCCTGTGGATGCTGGCGGAGGAAACAAAAATGAAAATGGAACAGGATAAGAAACAATAGGAAAAAAAGGAAAGGGACAGCTTCTATTTCACAGTAATGGCCCCATCACCAAACAGTTTCTTAGGGGAAAAGCTCAACAGAAAGAGGAGGCCAAATATCTTCCTCTTTTCATTTTGTGCTAGTTTTTCCTTTGCTTTATTTGTTCTGCATCACCTGTTGGAAAACTTTAGTGAAAAACATGATCTCAAGATTCAGTGACACTGACACAGTTCCCATGAGGCTTGTAGAGAGGAGCGCAACTTCGCAAGTCATTCTGTAGCTCCCGCTGGTGCTTGTTTATTTAAAGGGAAAGAGGTTTTAATCTGAAATCTCAATGAGAAGCTGTGTGCATTCCTGCTTCAGAAATGGGCTTTTCTCAAATTGTGCCAGTTTATTTTTCAAAAAAGACAGCTACATTTTAAAGGGAATGTTTTCCACCTGCAACCCTGGATGCTATAACTGACAGAAATTGTTGGGGAAAATGGGGGAAGGCACAATACTGCATGATAGTTCTTCCTGTCAGCCCCCTCCAAGATGAGGCTGGAGCTGGGCATTGAGGGAAGGAAGAAGAGTTAGCTAGCATAGTTAAGAGTCCCACACACTTGAAGGATCTGTTCCACTCCATGTTCACTCCAGTTCTCTAGTTTTAGCACAGTTTGGATCTGAGTCCCTTCTTCTCTTGTGTTTGTGGGTGGATGCATACATGCACATGTGTCTGTAGGAAGTGGGTGTTTGTTTTTTGCAGAAAGGTTCTAAGACCTATAGAAAATTTCCCAACCTGGCTGAGAATTGAAGTAAAATCTTGGCAGCCGCAGCATTAGTAGGACAGATGCTTTCATGTTATATGTGCTCTCAGATACCTTCCCCTGCCTCTTCTTTAAAACTCCAGGCTACTGTCTTTGATGTGTAATACCTTAAAGATTTTAATTCCTCTTTACATCAGCAGAGAGCGTTATGAGTTCTACCCACAGCTGCAGTCATATTACAATTTCTTTACCTTCCTTAAGTCAATGAGCCACAAGATGCAGTAGTTCCCAACCTTTTCAGCACTCTGTCCAAACTCACCAGACTAAGACCTCATCATTGCCCTCAATTTCCCATTCAGCTATGAACTGTGTCAAGCCTCATTCTTGCCACTGTGAGCAACTCAACCTCCACTAAGCGGAGCCATGAAGCAACAGGACAAAGGACAGACACTCGTCATTAAGAGAGGAGACCAGGAAAACAGTTGCATTCTTGAAATATCAGAACTGGTATATGTGCCCTGAGATGGGAATCTCTGATCTAAACAGGATGGTGTTAGCTCACTTTCCCTAAACCTAATGTGAGATGAGAACATAGGAAATGGCATATCAAATCAGACTAGTGATTCTCGTAGTCCAACAAGATGTTTTGTCTCCCCACAATCATCAGCACATTTACCCTGTATACTTTTATTAACTAAAATCTACATTCAAAGGATATTAAGGTTGCAAAGTCAAGCACTTAAAAGTTAGGAAATGCCAGAATTAAGAGTGCCTGTACCATTGTAATTTACCACCCTATGCATACGCATTATGATGCAGTCTTTAATTACATGATCACACACTGCTTGTGGGATTTTCTTTGGAACAGGAGTATATACTCCCAGGGAGCAGAGGGTGACCCTGGACTCCTTTAGGGTGTATAAGGACACACCTGTCTTCTGCTTTAAAAGATAGGTTTCATCAAAGGGCAGATGCTCCAAGGCATTCTGCACTGCCCTGGATCTCCCTGAGAACCTCTGAAGCATGAAGCCATGATTCAAGGCATATCAAATGGACATTGACATTGATCTTGATGATATATTTCCTGCATCTACCACTAATTATAGAAATGTTCTGGTTACAGGACTTGCTTTCCTCAAAGAAACCCTTGAATTGAGCTCTATTTTGTTGCAGAAACTTGTTGATAAAATCCATGAACTCAGAATAGCTCAGGTAATCATACTTAGCCAACACCACTTGTTAATATTTTGAACTGAAGGCTAATAGATGTGAAGACTTTCCTTACCAACAAATCTAAGTGTTTAGCTTCCTTGTCAACCAGAACAGATCTAGGATGTTGGTGTCTAGATCTCTCTGTGGCAGCAGACTGTTCTGCCTGGTTCCAATATGGCTTCAATAACAGAAAGAGCTATTTGGCTGGATCTGGAAGGTTGTAGGATGTCCACGAATTTACACTGTAGATCCTAGACTTCCTCTAGGGATATCTGTAGCTCTTCTGCCACCCTATGCAACAGTTCCTGGAACTGCTCATGGTCATCTGGAGTCAAGATCTCCCTGGTGAGGGAAGGACCTGTTAGCAGTGCAGGTTCAGGACCAGGGAGACCAAAAATGTTGTCTGGTGTAGCATATGTTTCTGTTTTTCCTGAAGTGAAAGGTTCCTGTCCGTTTGAACTGACGGAACCAGGGAATTTATGCACCACTATCAGACAAGGCAGTGCAAGTACCATTAGCGATCAAAGCTTCCAATCGTCACTTTTTGTCAGTGCCATCGGTTCCCAGCACTTAGGTTTAACTGGTACCACAGGCATCATTGCTGTCAATGTGTGATCCAGCACCAACAGAGCCCTGGAATGGTACACTTCCTTGTCATGGTCCTGGAACTTAGGACATTTCAGGTCCTCATGGGCTGAATGGGAAGACTTCCCTGACTTAGGCAGGGTTGGATCTGATTTCTTTGAAGATGGCTTAGAGGAGGATCTGCTCTCATGCCTTCCTGATAAGATCCTGACAGGGGATCTGTGGGAGTAAATTCCCTTGTTCCCAAGTCAGACCTCATGGCAGAAGGCGCACTCTTTTCTGAGTTCAGCCGATGTACACAAAGGTCCCTTGGTGTGGGTCCAACCGTGGCCTCATGGCTTTCTCCATGAGGTGATTTTTTGAAACAAAGTTCCTTCCCCTCACAAGTTCAAATGGAGAAAGAAAGAGCAGATACTGCGCCTTGCTGCAACAGGCACTTACTTGAGGCAGTATAGGGACTGTTATTGCTGACCGAGAAGGAGCATGGGCAAGAAGCAGAGATTTTGAAGTTTGAGATTCTGGGCATAATTGAATACCCATAATGGGGTGGGAGTTCCCTGGGATGGGGAGTCTATTTAACTATATAACTTAGCTAAAACTGTAGAGTAAAAAATTCTAAATTATTAGATAGATATAGATACAGATACAGATATATAGAATAAGGTCCAGATGCTGGAGTTTCCAAGAAGGAACTGGAGAGGCAGTCAGACCACTCTGATATTTATATTCTCAGCTGGATGCATGAGGAGAGCAAAGATGCACATATGGACCAACAGACGCTGCTTTCAAGAATTCTGACTCTGGGCACATGGAGGATATGCATACCCACGGAGGAACACATTCAGGGACCAGCTTGCTCCAGCATTCAGAAACCCTTCTGCCCCTGCTTCCCTCTGAGCCTGACCTCTGCTGTCTCTACTTCCTCCAACCTGTTCCTGCCCCAGTCCTCTCTCTTCCCTTGTCCCCAGCTCTCAGTTCCATTGCCCTCTGACTCCCAGACTCATTGTCCAAGTGTCCTTGTCCAGGCAGTCCCACATAATCCCCACTCTGGGCTCCTCATTCAGTTTCAGTCTTCTCCTCCAGAGTCCTGGTCCCTGCCACTTCCCCGTGAGACTGGAGTCTCCTCCCTAGATTCTTTGTCCCAGTCTCCTTGTCCAGTTTTTCCAGGCTTGGGTTCCACATCTGATCTCAGTCTCCTTCATGATCAGGATCTAAATCCAAGTCCCCACCCTACATTCCTTGTCCCTGTCTCCTTGCCCATCCAATCCCAGTCTCTTCTCATTGAATTCTCATCTAATCTCAGGCTCCTTTCCCCCTTACTGGCTCTTCCCCTTCCATCCCTGTTTCCCTCCACACCTGGCTCCCAGTCCTAGCCTCCTTTCCCAGTCAATCCCAGGCTTCCCACACACACTGCCGGGTCCCATTCTCAGTCTCCCTCTCAGATTCCTTTTTCTCAATCTACCCTCTCCACTCTCCCCTAGGCCCCGAGTCAAGCTCTTGTCCCTTTTGCATTCAAGTCAGACTGTTTCTTCCCTCTTACTGCCTGGCTATCTGCAGAAGAAGCTCTGAAAGCACCAGAGAGACAATCTCCCTGTTCTCAGTTCTACCACCCAGCCCCATGGAGGCCTACAGCAGTTAGAAACAGCGATTACAGGGAATGCTCTGTTCAGCCCCTGGAGCCTTCAGCTAGAGCATATTCAGAGTAAATGGAATTGTCAAAGATTTTAGCTGCCAAACTCTGACAAGTCTTTATTCGTATAATGACATGTGTTAAGCAACGTTAATTATAGGCAGTGTTGTCCACACCATCTATCATAACTGTGGATGGAATCCTATTAAGTTCTTGGCCTGAGTGATAACTCGTAAGAATGAATTTCACAGATAAATCATGCTTTGTATAAAAAGTATTTCCTTTATAGGTTTTTAATTTATTGCCTTTCCATTTCACTGAGGTAGTTCTGGTGAAATACTGTTCTGTCAAGCATTCTACAATTGAAAAATGCAATTTCATTGAAAATCAAAGTATTTTACAGGGATATTTTGATGAAATTTTTAACTGGAAAGAGTCAAAACATTTTATTTTGACTTTCTTGTTTTATTTTGATAACACTGAAACATTTTAATAGGTAAACATGTTTTGTTTCAATTTTCACATTTTGATTTTATAGGAAAATATTAATGTTAATATTTTTCTAAATTGTATAATTTTATACTTTAGTTAATATTTTGATATAAGAGTCTAAACAAAATGAACTGACATTATTGAAATGAAATACTGCAATGGTTCCAAAGCAAAACCTTTTGGAATTTTTGTTCTATAGGAAATTTTGAAGTTTTGGCTTGTCATTCCAATTCTGAACAGTTTCTTTCCCCCAGTGTTTTGGAATTTCCCACTGAATGGAAATTCTGGTTTCTCACCAACTCTAAGTATGAGAAAGAGTAGACAGAACCACTTAGTTTACCGTCTCGCTAATATTTATTGTTTTGCATGCCTCCATCATGTCTCTTCTAATTCTTATTTCTAAATTTACAGTCCCAAACTTTTTTAATCTGTCTTCATATAAAAATCTCTCCATGCCTCTAACAATTTTTACCATCTATTTTTGAAAAACTCAACAATATTTTTGCTATATCTTTATTAATTATGGAAAGCCCTATATATATATTATGGTACTACGGAAGTAGTAAATAATAATTATATATGACTTGGAAGAGACAGCAAAGACCACAACAATTAAATCAGTAGATTATACTAAATTGAGAATAGCTGGAAACTTCAGAGAGAATAGAAAAATAATATAACAGTATCTAAAGAGATTTGATACATGACCAGATAATAAAAAAAGAAGAATTGACTTGGAAAAATTCAGTGCTAATATAGGTAATGAAAGATAATGTGAAGCACATAAACAAAATGGAAGGGAGTGCTCTTGGAAGTAGTAGTGCTGAAAGAGGCAATGAAGTGATGGACAGCAAATTAGACACGAGTTTAAAATCTGATAAATCAGAAAAATAAACAATTGCATTTTGGGGCATAATGTCATGAAGCAGGGAGGTGATATCTATCTCTCTTTATAGGGATTGTGTGTAACAATGCCTAGAACATTGCATTGAGTTCTGGGCACCACGTTATCTGGAAAATACTGACAAACTGAAATATATACACTGAAAAGCAACAAAATGGAAGAACTGACTTGTGTGAGGAGAAATGTTTAATCTGTGTTTTCTACTGATGCCAGCAGTACATAGTGGGTGTGTTTAAGCAAATTAAAACAGCCACTGCAAAGTTCTGTGGTAACTAGTTTACAGCAAGTATCGGGGGTAGCTGTGTCAGTCTGTATCCACAAAAACAATGAGGAGTCTGGTGGCACCTTAAAGACTAACAGATTTACAGCGACTTTCTTCTGCTGTAAAACTGAATTACCAAACAAAGTGCTTTCCTGGGACTTAAAAAGGATAAAAAAGAGAGTCTAAGGGGTACAAGGAAAAAAATGAGCTAAACAGAAGGAAAGATAAATAAGATCTTCTTACCTGTTCCTCCCAGAATCTCTGAATCCTTTAGCAAAAGGGTTTCGGTCAATTTTTAGTCGAGTAATCTGAAAAGGAAGGAGCTGAGAATTAGGAGTTGTTTGAAGATTTTTATTTTTAGAGCAACTAAACTACCCTAAATGCCCTAAATATACGCTGCCTCTATTTACCCAACGTATTTTTTATTTTCTACTTACTAACTTCCCAAACAATGTTAAGGAGAAAAGGCAACAGCAAAGCACAGAGTACAGCCTCCAGGCATTAGGCAGGACTGCAAAACCCAAGATGGTCCCAGCCTGAAGGGGTCTGTTGTTAGCTTTGCTTCCTGGTGGTTGGTGATTCATAACTACTCAAAGTTGGATTAGTCAGTTCCCCTAGCCATTCTGATAGCAACCGTCCTGTTTGTGTTTGATAATTGTTTCAGAATAGAGGTATCTTGGGGTTGCAGAGTATATACATATAATAAACCAACTGCACCCCAGAGCCAAACATGGCCACACTAGAATTACTGCCGCTGAATGGCTGTTTGATCCATTGCCAACCTTGTGTAACTCCATTCCACTGATTTCAATAATAGGGATAAAACTGACTCTTTCATTGTGCAAAATTAGGCCGGAAAATCACAAGAATAGACTGTGATCTCTGACACTGTCTCCTGAGGATCCCTGCCTCCTGCACAGTGTTTTGAGCATTTCCCATCTTGGTTGAAAATGAAAATGACAGAACTTACCTGCACATTTTCAGACCTCAGAAAAAGCTTTGGTGTGAGTTCAAGTGTCAGATGGTGAAGGTTCAAGGGGATGAGGTACAGCTAGTTTCTAAACCAGCTCTCTGGTCCCTACCTCAAAGTCATTAATCAGAATATTTTAGAAATTTTTCAAGTTTCTGTCCCACTTCAGGACTTTATTGTTACTTATACATTGCTATAATTTACATGGCACCATACAACAGACTGGAGGAGTCAAATATCAGAGACCTAGTATTCACCCCTGTGTTCACCCCTATAATTCATGTAATAACCTTTGTGTAAAATATGCCTTGTGAAGCATCATTTAAAACTGACAACACACTGATAATCAATATTCTTGTGTAATGTATATATGAAATGCATATTAAGATTTATAAACATAAGCTGAAATTATGACTACAATGTGTTTACCAGACAAGTCTGGATAGTAGGAATGCCGGTTTCTCAAAGACAAAGAACAGGTTGATGCCTCTATCCAGGTGTCATCAAAGGTGATTGTCAATCACCTGTCAAGTGACCACTGCTTAGCAACAAAAGGGAGGCAGGAACAGACTGATGTTCATTTTAGCAAATAACAACACGAAACCTCTTTCACCACAAGACCCCATGTCTCCATCCTCACAGCTGGAGTGAACTTTATCTAGGGGTAACCTCAGGAAAATGCATTTCAAAGGGTGACTGGACTACAAAAGTGAGGGGCAAAACACCCCAAGTTATCTCTTTCTTTCACCTAACAAGACAAAGGAACCAGCCTTTTGATTTTGTGGGGAGAGCCTGACCTGCAAATTTGGTAAACCATGTTTCTGGGAGCCTGTGGTAAGGATTTTACCTTGAACCAAGTGTAGCTTATGTTTGAGCTACTAAGAAACATTTTACCTTTATTTTTTGTAACCATTTCTAACTTTAATACATTATATTTGTACTCACATAAAACCTATCTCCTTGTAGTTAAATAAACTTGTTTTATTTTTAATCTGAACTAATCTGGTGCTGTGTTTAAACTGAACTGCTTGGTAACCCCAATTAAAGTAGTAAATGGTTGAATATTGACTCTACAGGAGCAATGGACCTTTAATATATGAACTGCCCAGAAGAGGGCTGGAAACTGGAGAACACATGTTTTTGGGGGAAAATCTAGGAATGGGAGTCTGTTGGGGTCACCCAGCAAGTAGTAACCAAGGCTGGTGGAAGCTAGCATGTGACTGGAGTGTTGCTGACAGGCTGCTGGATCAGGGCTGCAGCTATACACAGACACTCAGGGTGTGACCTGCATGCTGGTAGGTTGTTCTTCAGCAGCCATGATTGGGAGCTACAACAGCAAAGCATTGTGAGGATCCCAGGTCTTAGGGCAAGCAGTGACAGAACCTCACTGGACTGGATTGCACCCCGCCATATGACACACCCAAAAGGCTTATAATCAAAACTGGGTAAAATATTAAATAAAACAGTATAGATCCTTAAATCGTAAGGCCCAAAGGACTGATTATGAGACTCTAATCTGACCTCCTGCATAGCACAGGGCATAGAACCTCACCCAGGAAAAAAGCCAAAGGTCCTGTAGCGGGGTGAGCACCCGCTCCAGCCCTGAAGGGGTTGGAAAAGCCCTGCAGAGGGCTGGGGCTGGGGCAGAAACTAAAACCCTGGCTGACTAGGGGAAGTGGCTGCAGCTGGGGCCATGCCCCAACAGACTAACTGGGCCTTATAAGAAGGCCAGGGCAGCCAGAAGCTCTGGACTCTCTCTCCCTTCCAGTGCTTCACCACCCTCCTAGTGAAAAATTTTTTCCTAATATCCAACCTAAATCTCCCCCACTGCAACTTGAGACCATTACTTCTTGTTCTGTCATCTGCTACCACTGAGAACAGTCTAGATCCATCCTCTTTGGAACCCCCTTTCAGGTATTTGAAAGCAGCTATCAAATCCCTCCTCATTCTTCTCTTCTGCAGACTAAACAATCCCAGTTCCCTCAGCCTCTCCCCGTAAGTCATGTGCCCCAGCTCCCTAATCATTTTTGTTGCCCTCTGCTGGACTCTTTCCAATTTTTTCACATCCTTCTTGTAGTGTGGGGCCAAAAACTGGACACCGAACTCTAGATGAGGCCTCACCAATGTCAAACAGAGGGGAATGATCGTGTCCCTCGATCTGCTGGCAATGCCCCTACTTATACAGCCCAAAATGCCGTTAGCCTTCTTCACAATAAGGGCACACTGTCAACTCATATCCAGCTTCTTGTCCACTGTAACCCTAGATCCTTTTCTGCAGAACTGCTGCCTAGCCACTCGATCCCTAGTCTGTAGCAGTGCATGGGATTCTTCCATCCTAAGTGCAGGACTCTGCTCTTGTCCTTGGTGAACCTCATAACGTTTCTTTTGGCCCAATCCTTTAATTTGTCTAGAAGGCCTGGAGTCTCTCTTTGCTTGTAGAGAGAAAAGGACTTGGCTGCTAGGGAGCTGAGCAGGGTATTGGGAATGGAGCGGGTTTGGGGGTAGGCTAGAGGAGCTCGGGAGCTCTGGCCTAAGAAAACCTCCAGGCTGTAGGCCTAGCTGGGGGCCTAAGACCAGTACCGGGGCTGCAGAGGGAAAGCCCAGCTATAGAGAGAGGAAGCAGGTCCACACTCAACCTTGCCAGTGATGAGTAGGCTGATACTGCAGTCTGCCACAGAGAGTGGGGCTAGATGATGACTGGCAGTAGCTGTATGCTAAGGCAAGGTGAGGATAGTGGGTGGAGGTTCCCTGGGGAGGGGAGACCCTAGGATTGAGGGGTTACTGCCAGGGGGCAGCGCCCCAGATACCAGGGCACTGGGTCTGGAAGGAATGCGAAAGCCAGTGGTAAGGGGGATCACCAGACTGCAGGGGGTGCTCCAGGATGCTGGAAGAGCTAATTCCCTGAGACGACCAGCAATAGGCGCTGCAGGGGTGAGTCCACCCCCTTACAGGTCCAACAATTATTAATGGTAAGGCTAAGGCCTGCCTGGAATTTAAGTCAATGATCTCTCACCATAAGTGAGAAGCAGACACATAAGCCACCAATGTACCCTAGAACCAGTTAAGAACTGAACCTATCGCCTCCTATACCTCATGGCACTATCTTAGGGTGACCATACATCCTGTTTTGGCTGGGAAAGTCCCCTTTTTAAGCCCTGTCCCAGACGTCCCGACTCTTTTGGCTGAATGGGGTATTTATCCTGTTTGCTCTTGCCAAAAAAGTGGTGTGTGCCCCCCAATGGGGTGCAGAGGAATATTGGGGGGGGACAAGTGATGAGGCTTGGCCAAGCGGATCGGGCCACCCTCACGCAGAGGTGGGGGGTCTCAGATGATTAGCTGGGACCAGCTCCTTGCAGTGTCTCGTTTTCACTTTGAGAAATATGATCACCCTATACTATCTTAATCCTACATTAACCATTAACTGTATTGACACTTACCATCTAAATAGAGTGACTGTGGACCTGGCATCCGTCTTTTTAATCTATCCAGCATCCTACACCACATACATCACCTTGCAGCTGGAAGGCTTCAAAGAAGGAGTGGGATTTGGGAATGAAAGGAAAAGAGTCAATCTTATAATGGGAAACTTATCTTCTGAAGTTTTCTCCAGGCCTCTGCTTCCCTTTTTTAGATTTCCCAACATACACAATTTTCAGATGGAATGAAAACATGTCAAAGTTGTAAGTTCTTTGCAGAAGGGTGTGTGTCCTATGTTTCATAAAGTCCTATGGTGCTGTATAAACATTTTGGAATAATTAATTAATTAAATGTGACAAACTCATTTGAATTGTTTTGAGATGATATTGTCATTTATTTCAAGGTTGTTCACTTTAACATATAAATCTGACTATATTGAAAAAAGGAGTGATTCCTAAAGCTTGAGGTTACAATGTTATTGTCTGCAAAATATCTAAGATGAGAAACATCTTTTCATTACCATTCTTGATTTAAGACAAATTCTTTCATCCCTGCAATCTGTAGCAGCAAACTGCAAACCATATTTTCCTTTCAAGTCAGGGTACAATATCAGATTTTTCTTTTCAAGCTGGTTTATGTTGTCATTCTAGTTTATGATGCTGGCTTATGATATATAACTTGACCACTATGATATTGGCACACTGCATACGACTTTGTCTGTTACGACATCTTACCTCACAAGGCTGTGATAAATGCTGAGAATTTGCATTAACACTGACATTTTTATCCCAGCACTGTTCTATCACCCCTGGTTCTGTTCCCAGTGTGTGCCCGCTCTCTGTGGCTTTCAGACTTCCCTGGACATTCAGGAACTGAGTTCATATTCAACTTGTCTTCAGCTCTACCCAGGTTTCCAGAATCAGGAGAACTGCTCCAAGCCCCTTTAAAGTTGTGTGTCATAATATGTCCTCACAACCAAAATGGTAGCAGCAGTTAATGTAATTTTCATCTCTTTCCCTGCACCAGCTGACCCTCCTGCACCTTGGGAGTATTCACTCTGATAAGGACAAGCATTAGCACTGACACCTGCTCTCCCTTGGGATTTCCACTTGGGAAGGGTAGCTTTAACTTACAGCTTAGGGATCTGCACATTACTCTGCTGACCTGACCACACCTCCTCTCCCACTTTGGGACTCAGTAAACACTTGATTGAAACCACTCTCCACTTTCTGCCTTATGGGTCATGTGCTTGAGCTGCTGGTAGAAACTGCCGCTGAATCCATCCCTCTGAAGGTAAAGTCTTTAGAAAGCAAAGTTGCCATCAGTATGAGATTTCTGAACCAGCTGTCTCTTCGTCCTTTTACCTCTGGACAATTGGACTCTTCTCTTTACGCACAACCCACAGCTCTCAGGCAATGATTCAGACCAGAGTTCTGTAGTTGCAGAAAGAATGCCAATTGTTTTCTGCAAGCCATGGAAGGATGAAAGAGTGAATCAGACTTTCATTAGAGTGTGTTTTAGGAATACAGAACTGGCCATTCTACTCCAAAACTTTCTGTCTTGGTTAAAATCTCAACTGCTTCCATTGTTTTATTTTCCTTTCGGTCTCAAGAAATTCATATCCTTTCAAAATATCTTTTTGAAATCATTCCTAATTAGAACAGGTATGGAATCCTATATAAATTATTTATAATAATTTCCTTAGTGCGTCTAGAATGCCCATTTACTCAAGTGAATGAAAACAGCTCTCCATGGTAACCTCTCTGTGGCAGAGACCGTCTTTTGCATCTGTATTTGTACAGCTCCTGGTTCATGACTACTGTATGGCTACTGCAACACAAATAAATAATATAGGCTAAGATGGCATTTCTGGATGTTTAAAAATCTGGGTGAAGGAACACAGTCCATAATCAAAGCATTATTTGTTCCAGGAATAACTAGTTCTCCAGATCGTAATTTCATCATAGCAATGTTCATTTGTGAAGGTATTGTGAGTTCATGTACCTACCTTCCTGTGGAAAGTGGCCAGGTCCTATATTCGTAAGTAAAGTATTAAGCCATTAAGAGCTGCTATGCACAGTGGCCCCTTTCTCTCATCTATGACTTTGTTTTCACTGCCAAAAAATGGTGTGTTTTTACCATGGGATAGCTATGAGTATGTCTACACTCTAAAGAAAAACTCACAGCATTGAGTCTCAGAGCCTGGGTCAACTGACTTGGGCTCATGCAGGGCTAAAAATAGCAGTGTAGATGTTCTAGTTCAAGCTGAAGTCCAGGATCCGAGACTCTGTGGGGGTGAGGGTCTAGCCTGAGCAGGAATGTCTACACAGCTATTTTTAGCCCCACATTCCGAGTCCTGTGAGCCTGAGTCAATTGACCTGGGCTCTGAGACTCTGTGCCATGGGTTTTGCAGTGTAGGCATACCCTAAAATGTGTTAGCTTTACCCACTGTAAAATCCTAGTGGTTTTTACTACAAGGGGAGTAGGTGAGGTCAACAGTATCCTCCTTCCCCCTACCCACAATGATTGGCCTCCCCTAGCTACCTCAGAGTAAAACTACAATGTCCTGTGTCCACTAGGATTTTGCAGTAGGATAGGTAGCCATCTTTTTTTGCAGTGACGACATAGTTTAACTGCCCATGAAGTACATCTTCTCTGTTAGCTATCTTTCTCAGAAATTTAATTCTCAGAGAGACACAGAATATGCTACTATTTTTATAAATACAGCAAAAAACACGGCAGGTGAAGGAGCTAATAAATGCCAGGGACACACACTGGTTTACCTGCTGGTTTTGATAGGCTGTCACTGTGGTGAAGACAGTTTCAGGAAAGTTGAAAGTTTTCACTCCATCACCTGCAGGTACTGGTTTTGTAGGAGACAGATCACTGCTGAAGTCCTTGCGGATCACATGAACTCGAGGCTGGTACTTGTGCATTGAATGTAGGATTATCTTTAAATAAAGAAGAGGGGGGAAATGATTTGCCTTCAAGGCTCCTATGCTCGGTCAATAATTACTTCATGGGAATGGTGGCAGGCTAACAAATCCCAAGACTTAGCCTATGGTGATACAACTGCACAGTCCTTACGCTTGTCTGACAACTGAGTGAGATTCAGCCAGTGATCCCTCCATGGTGTGTGTATATGTGCAGCCACCTCCAACAAAACTGAGCTCCTATCCAAAGGGAGCCCTGGGACTGGGGAACAAGGGTTTATACATCAGTGTGGTTAGGCAAGTCCCAGAGTGCAAGCAATGAGGCTGGCCAAGAGAACTTTCTAGCTTTTGTGTGGAATGGTTGCATCCCTGGGCTTGGAGCAGCAGAGGTGAGAAGTGTTATATCTCCCTGGGACGTGGTGGGGGGTGGGCTGGGGCAAGGGCACTGAGATTAGCTTCTGACTTACGTGGCCTTGATCATCAAGCTCGTTGTTGGTCAGCTTGAGTTTGTCAAAACTGACAACCTGCCTCATCCAGGTGTCACCAGAAGCCAACGAGTCGGGATGGATATACACCCTGGGAGGCACTGGGGAGTCAGCGTTGCCTGCCACCATCCACTTGGAGCTGTGATACACGTACCTGAGAGAGAGGGGTGAATCTTTATGGCTAAGGAGCCCAAGAGCCAATGAAGAAGGAACATTGCCAGAGTGCCCCTTCCCTGTCACCCTGCCATACACGCGCCAAGGCCTCATGCACAGATAGGGGGAATGTGCTTTACTGCAACCCTTCACCTTGCAAACGTAAACCAGATAATCGAACTGAACGAGTGGCCAAGGGACTCTTTATTAAAACCACCTTCCCAGTTCCTCTCAGCTATAAAGCTCTGCCATATGTGCTGTCCCGGCTCCTTAACCCTCTCTGTGCTGGAATACGAGTCTGTGAAAATACTGCTAGCACTTCATTATTTCTAGAAGACAAACCTGGTAGGGGGGGGACCTCTCACATTGGGCTGTTCAGCGTACACATTCAAGGTGGATTGATTTGACTCAAAGTGATTTAAATCATTGATTTTAATCATGTTTTAAATCAGCAAGCAAGAACACTTGATTTAAATCATCTATTTTAATCTTGTTTTGCATTTGTACTTTTTAATTCTTTTCTTAAAGAGAAGATGATTCTCATGGGTTGGTAACCGTTAAAACATGTTGATATGCAACTAAATACAGCCTTTACACTAAATCTGATATGTCTTTTTGCTACAGGGGGATAAACTGTATCTACATACATTTATTTAAGCAATCATATAGCTTTACATATGTTTATTCAGAGCATTAATTTTTACATTTCTGTTTTATTATTTCTTATTTACTAGATGACAATTTTTTTTTCTTTTGATTTGTGTCAACTCTGGATGGAAATTCAAATGCCTGAGAGCACCAGTGCCTGTGTCACCTACTACTCCAGTGCTGCATCCTGAATACAGATCTGCAAATAGCTCAGTCTGACCTGCAGCACTCCCTGCTATTGCCCATCCCATGGCTCTCTTGGTGAGTGATTGCTTGCTAATCCTGGCTAATTGTGAAACGCACACAGACCAATAGAGACTAAAAAGAAAAAAATTGATTATTCCTTGAATCAGAAGGCAGGGTTTGAATCCTGGTCTCCAGAAATGCAAGGAAGGGAATGTGTTAATCCCCTGACTCAGTGAGACCCTCAGTATGATGGATCAGATGCTCAGATGGTATAAATCAGCATTGCACTACTGATGTCAATGAAGCAATGCTGATTTACACCAGTTGGGGAATCTGACTCAATCTCTCTCTGATTGAAGCATGCACCTTCACACTTGTGTATTGTGGTGAATGTTTTTCCCAGACTCTCATTCTTTTGGTATTCTGAATCTAGTTCTCATGATGTTCCTCATTCTGCCATTGAAAGTCTTACCTGTATCTCTTGTTATCCACAGGCACAATGTCCATGGCTATGTAATACTGCTGGTGAGGGTCTAAGCCTGTAATTTTCACTCTCATGGCTGGAAACATTCTCCTAGAAAAACAAAAGTAGAAATGAAGAAGAAAATGGTGAATTGCAAGAATTATTAGAAAAGCTTGGGAGACTCATTGGGATCTTGTTTGACGACAGAAGCAACCATAAGAATATTGCCACATGAAGACGGTAATGCAGGTCCTGCTTGTAGGACTGACTTATGGGTAGTTATATGACATCAGCTTAGTGTAAGTGCTATAGTTGTTATCTTGGTAGGCTACCAGATACCTTCTTCTGTTCTAGTTTCCTGGTGCATAGTTCTTCCATAGCTACTTCAGGATTAATTGTCTTTGACTCACCAATCTTGTTACATATTGGCACTTAGATTTTTGTCCTTCTGCTCATGAGTCTTTGAACTGGTAATGCTAATAAAGTATTGTGAGTCATGCTTCAATAATCCAAAAATACTAAATCTGGATCCCTTGAATCCATCAAGGCTGTTTTTATCAAGTTATTTGCTATTTTGTACTGACTTTTCTGTGAGGCCCCTACTATACAGAGTTAAATGAGTTGACATGGTGTGCTTGAATTGATATATCAAAAAGTATTGCTGAAATGAGCCCCTCATGAATTGTGAGCCATTACAGCCCAGCTAGAATCCCCCAGAAAGCAAATGAGTTACTATATTGCTTTTCAATGTGTTGTGCAACAACATACAAAAAATGAAATATTGGTCCACTGATAAGAGGCAATCTTTCCTTTCTAATGCAGATAGCTTTGGTAATGAGGAATCTCCTGAGGTTTCAGGGACTGTTTTGCATTCTGTTCCCAATATGAACCACAAATTTCTCATTTGGATACTTTACCTTCAGTGACAACATTCATCGCTGGCCAGAAACAGACGTCACAGACTCTCCTCTGACACATTTCCGTACCCAGATATGCACAGTGGATTATACTTAGCCATTTTTTACTTCAGGCTGTAGCATGTTGTGACACTAAGCCCTTGTAAAGAATCCTGTTATATGAAGCAATGCCATCTGTATAGCCCCAGAAAGATTTTTATGCTTGAAGATGTCTGGGCTTTTTCTAGTGGCTGTTCATCTAGCACTGCCCTTTCAAGCCACTGTAAAGTTGAGACTTTTTGTGTTCTTCATTGAGCAGATCAATTTTAGTTCTGGAAACCGTGGTAGTCCTTAAGTCATATTTACATCCAATTCCCCTTCCTGAAGAGCCTCGCTATGCTGTTTATAGGCACTCTTAAATGCATATTTCTCATATGAATTTGCTTTATTGGGCCTATTTTTCACATTTAATGAGAACTTTTGCCATTTCATAATCATTCTCTGAAGTCTAGGTAGTGCTTTTTGTAATATAATTTTTTTGTAATATAAATTCCAGTGACTCATGGTCTGTTTCTGTCTTGATTGATTTCTACTCATAAACATATTCCTGAAAATGTTCAAAGCCAAAAATCACTTGTAAGCATTTCTGTTCCATCTGAGCATACTGGGAATAGCTCTGTTGTGATCAGGAAGCATAAGCAACTAGGCAAGTGTCTTGCAGAAGGACAGTCTCCCACCTATGTGAGCTTGCATTGTCTGAGGCAGTAGGATCTTCGTTAAACTCAGAATATTTCAGTACTGGTGCTTCTGTGGCAGCATTTTTAATTTCCAAAAGCCTTCCTCTGCCAATCATTCCACTGTCATCCTGGACTGTCCTCAAACCTCATGTTAAGTGAAGCAGAGTGAGACTGATGTAATGGGGCACCCGAAAGTAAAGTAATTATAATTCTGTTTCTCCATTAGGTGGCAAGCTCCTCCTTATAGGATGAGAGTAATTTGGGATGGAAGAGACCTAGTAAGGGATATCTAGCCCAATGCACGACTCATTCCTGTCCAGAGTATATTCTCCAGGGCTTTGTTTTACCTAGTTTTAAAGTTTTAAGCAATGGGTCCTTTACTACATCCCTTGAAAGACTATTGCACAATCTAGTAGACCTTACATATAAGATGCTTTTTCTTCTTTTCAGCAGAGAAGAGTGACATGCTTGAGAAAAAAAATATTTACATCCTCCTCCCTTCTTTGCTTATCCTTCAAACTGAATTTAACCTCATCTGAGGCATAGGATAAGTCTACACTGCAAACAGAGGTGTGACTGCAGCATGTGTAGATGTGTCCAAACTAGCTTTAATCTAGCTAGTTTAAACAACAAGAGCAGTGAAGCTGAGGCAGGATGGGTGGCAACACAGGCTAGCAAGTTGAATACAGATCCAGCAACCTGGGGAAGGTTTCTACAGCTAGTATTGCTGCCCATGCTGCTGCAACCTCACTGCTATTGTTATGTAAACTAGCGGAGGTATGTCTACAGGTGCGGCATTCACACCTTTGATTGTGGTGTAGACACACTCATAGAAGTTGGGTCAAAGAATCAGGGAAATTGCAACATCAACACAATACGTCCTCCTAGCAGATGCCCTGCCCCAACACAGACACACACACACTTCTCACTTCATGGCAAATTATCATCCAGTAACCCAGAACTGGAGCCTGACCAGGGAGTTAGCCCTTTCCCTAGCTCTCCAACATTCATCAACTTCCATCCAATGTCCAACAAGTTCCACAGGGACTTGCCAAAACATTAGGTATAAAGTGGAAGAAGGAGACAATGGAAGAATTTAACTGTATTTCTTCAAACATTTTTAAAGGCTCTGTTGTAGGGGTGTGGGAGATGGGAGGGTATTTAATTCTTTCCTGACCAGTTCATGCTTTCCAGACGGAGAGAGGGTGGGGAAGGAGGAAGTGTCAGTTCTTAATCTCTGTGATATGCTACTGAGCCACTGCTCCACCTACCCACAGCTTTTCCAGTTTATTCTAAAAAGAAGGAAAATGTAGATTGAGTCATTATTGAATCTCGCTTTGCAAGGGGCATTCACAAGAGGAGAAAAGGAAAAACACATTATGGTCCCTAGGGCCCAGCCAGCTAGAATGAAAGGTATAAAACTGGCAGAAGAATTCTGTGCAGACGCCCCTTAGTGAGAATGTGGATGTATGCACTGAATGGCATTAGTTTCATAGCTGAACAACTAAATAAATTAAAAGAGGAATGATGGACTAGCCTAGAGCGGCATTACCTTGTTTCCACCACAATGGCTCATTAAACCTGCCAAGTCACATGGGTACAGGATGTGGCATTTTATAGCCCAGCTCTTCTTAATTGGAAAGAGGAGGCTGTGGCACAGTTTAAAAAAGATAAGTCATGTTTCAGCGGGTTGATGAGGAATCCGGGATTAAATCTGAGGCTCTTTGGGTCTAAATCCATGTACCACATTGGGAAGATTGAATGCAGCGTATTCCAAGTGACTCTCTCCAAAGCTAAAACCTCAATGTAAGGTTGCAGAATAGCCAAAGGGGTTGGTTGCACATGAAATACCTTGTAAAAGATTACCACAGCCCATTCCACAGGCTTAAAGGGTAACCTCTGAGATAATTGGGAAGAAGTTTATGCATCCCCGTGCCTTCATAAAAATGCTACGGCTGAAAAAAATTGGGTTTATTTGTAAAGTTTTGTAGAAAAATATTGTTTTCTTTCACTGTGGCTGTAAAAGTAGCTCAAAGTTCTTAGACATAAGGAACTACCGCAGTGGGCATCCGGCAGGGATTGATGGATGAAAGGGAGGAAAAAAAGAGAATGGGCTAATGAATTCATCAGTGTTCAAGCACCCTTCATCTAGAAAGATACCTACTAGCATCACAATTAATAATTATACTCACAATTGCTGTACGTATGTAAAGGGAATACATGAGTTTCTGGTATGGTACAATATGGTGGTTTTATTTTAACATGAATTTGAGATGACCAAGCTACTTACTACTCAGCAGCAGTTAAAGTGGCCTTTAAATGTAAGCTCATATAAAATCTTCAAAACACACACATGCACCATATATTCTCTCTATATGGAAAAAGTCTGTGTGTGGGCATGGTAGCCTTCTGGATGAAATGTGCTTGAATTAAGTCACCATCATTAGTTTAGGAATATTTGTGAGGGTTATTTCAGTATTATTGGTACAGCTGTTCATGTCACTCCTCCTACAACGCCAGGCTGCTATAATACCATGAATTCAAATGTATAGTACTCTTGGGGCACAGCAAACTATAAACTGATAATATTTTTAAATCTCTAATAACTACTTAAAATAGCTTTTGCATACACAACAACATATTGATTGTGAGCAATATCTGAGGATCTTTCAGGGCTAGAAGGAAGTGCTAATTTGGGGAAGCCAGCACATTTTCTTGGTTGAAACTTTTTTTGTTTAATACAGAGACAAGGTCTTCATTTTCCTTTGCAACTAGTGTTGACACATTGTGGTGACAGGGATCAGATACACATTCCAAAGTTGGGGACTTCCTCATTCCAATGGCTTAAAGCTCTGGTTTCTAACTTTGCTGAGTCACGAGATACTGGCCCATTATTCTGTCACAGGAGTGTGCACATCTAGACTTCGGTCAAGTTTGATTTGGGGGGAAACACCACATCAGAGAGAAAGAAGGAAACAGTTCTCTGGCAGGTTGTTTTAAAACACAATGGTAGGTGCTTAAAGCTGTTCAGATGTTGGAAGATGTCCCAGTGTAGGCAGATTAATGAGCAGAGGGAAGGTGAGGGGTTAAAAGTTAAATATAACCACAATTAGAAAAAAAGCGCAAAACAATCAACTTTGAAACACCAAGCTTCTTCACTACTCTCACTTGCTTTAGCATCAGGCTCATGTAGGGCCTCCAAAACCCAAACTTTATTAGCAAGGAACAAACCCACATGTCTGGAACACATGGCATGCAGCAGAACTGCTCAGTTGAGCATTCTTGGATCCACGACATTGATTAAAGGTAGGACCTCTCTTTTAAAGAAGTGAATAATAAGCAGTATGCTTCTGGTCCATATCCAAATCTCTTTTAACACTTTAATGTCGATGGGATGCAAGTATACGTTGCTATTAAATACTAGTTGCTAGTCAGCAGCATTTCTATTAAGCAGAATCTTAATGTGTCACCTTAGTATTGTTCCTATTGCACAAACTCACTTATGAACTTTGATGCCAAAATTCCTGTCAAAATTCTCAACACCAGATGGAGCTCTTGCCTCCCCTCCCTTCCAAACTCATTTCCCACACCAATGTGAGTTGATCAAGCCAAGTGGCAAAGCAGATAGGGTAAAATGCTTTTGCTAATGGTGTCCAGCTATGAATGCTGGTAGGCTAGGAAGAGAGAATATTTTGTGGAATTTGTTTCTCCTTTGGTCAGCCAGAGCATGCACCTGTTGACCTTCAGTACATGTACAGTGAAGGGTTTCTCTCTTCTTTCAATGCTTTTGCATGAGTGGACATGATTTTGGGACAGGAAGAAGTCTATGGTTTTGCTCAATAAGTTGGGGGGGGGAGTAATATATTTTGTATCACGTCCAGAGATTTTACACATTTTTTAGTAGAAAAATAAATGAAATAAACAAGGGTGGGATTTTCAAAGGCATCTAAAGGAGCTACCATTGGGATTGATCAATGGGCTCATGGTACAAAACAGAGAAAGAAGTGTCCCCCCTACTAGACCCTTTAAAGACTTAATATTTCCCCAATTTTGTCCCATATTAAACATGACTTAAATGAATGCTGTATCAGCCTATTTACAATGCAGATTGTTTTAAGGCTCTTAACTATTTTAACATTTGCTGTTAAATATCTCAGACAAGGTGTTTCAGCTCTAGAGATTGTTGAAAAATTTGGGATCGGGGGAGGAGGATCCATGGAAAATACTGACAAAAACAAAGATTTTCCACAGAATATTGACTTTTAAAGGAAAACCTGAAAACCAAATACTCTCAGTCATAAACTGAAAGCTCCGTTTGAGAAAATTGAAAGAAGATATTTCATTTTGGATCATGTTGACCAAATCAAAAAAATTCAGGCTGAGGAAATGTCTTATTTCAGGACAGTTCAAAGTTAAAATTGGTCTACCTTCGCTGATATGGCACTTCATGTTCAGGTGCCTCATGCCCCTATTCTCCCCTAGGATCCAAGCTCCTTGGCAGGACTACTCTCTCATGATAAACCACAGCCTCCTCTCTTGCTGACCCATCACAGTGCATCAAGAGACTCACATGACTGTGGTGCATCATGGCAGATGTAGTCCATCTGGGGAGACCAGCCCACAGAGCAGAAGGAACGTATGAAACAACTGAACTACAACTTCCATGAGATCCGTGGACGTTCCAAGGATGTGGTTTAATGTCAAACGAAGTTGAAATGAAGTGTTTCAATCCAGAAATGTTGAAATGTTTTGTTTCAATCAAAAATCTCAAAACAAAATATTTAACAATTCCAAATTGCAAGAGTCTGTTTTCAGCCAAAAGTTTTTGCCTGAAAATTTTCATCAAAAATATCTTTCAATAGAAAATGAAGTTTCTGTATAAATGAAATTTTCCAAAATTTTTGGAGGAATGCTAAAAACGAAATATTTTGTTTTGGATGAGTTTGACCTAAATTTAAATATTTCAGTTTGTTGAGCTGACCCAAAATATTTTGTTTTATTAAACTGTATCTTTCAATGCTGTCACATTGTCCTCTGAGAGTTTTAGTTCAGGTGCCGCATGCCCCCAGAGTCTCCTGTGGGCTGGCATCCCTGGCTGGACTACATCTCCCATGGTGCAATGCAGTATCCCTCTGACTGATCCACTTGGTGCCTCATGGAAGGCACATGACTTCAGGCACCTCATGGGAAGTGTAGTCCAGCCAGGCAGCTTCTTGCCCATAGAAAAGAAAGGAGGCATGAGGCAGTTCAACAGACAGACAGAAATGAAACATTTCAATTGGGGGAATATCTACATATTTTGTTTCACTCAAAAATGCCACACAACAATCTGCCATCAAAATGTGGTGGAACTTTTCAGTCCATGTAAAATTTCAGTATCTCAACTTTTCATCCACATTTGGGATGAAAATAAATATTGAAATATCCAAAATTCCCATGAGACACTCCTGGCAGTGGAGATGCATGGAGCTGACATCTCCTCATATAAATCACTCATTGCAAGTATGGATCCCAGTATTCACAAACCTGAGGAATAAAACAGGATGTTAGCCCCTTGGTCCCAAAGTCATTACCCCTTCTTGTTTCTTATGCTCAGTGGGAATGAGTCTTAATTTAAGTTGTAGGAGATAAAGGAACTGCAATTCATCTTCCAAATTTTCTCAAGCTGGGAACATCAAGACATTTGATGAATCCCA
The DNA here is from genome assembly GCF_003597395.2 of Chelonoidis abingdonii. Taxonomy (NCBI): domain Eukaryota; kingdom Metazoa; phylum Chordata; order Testudines; family Testudinidae; genus Chelonoidis; species Chelonoidis abingdonii. Next base: position 154,903,995 of record NC_133769.1, on the reverse strand, counting down.
AAAAAGATTTCAGCTCATAAGTACCTTTCTCTTGTGCATGCTAGTTAGGTGACTCCTGAAAACAACTGCGGAAGGAAATTGTGCCATAATCCCAGCCACTGCCAGGTTTGAGATCTATAGATGGAAAATATTATATAAGAGCAAGTATTATTATTAAGTTATTCCTGTTTCCCCTCCTCTTCTATTTGTGATGGGAGGACATGTACTGCAGTCTGAAAGAATGACAACCCAAAGAGTATTGGTGATCCTCTATTGATGAGGGGACCTCAGTTTAGTGATGAGAGAACCTCAAAAGGTCCCAAAAGTCAGTTTGGTTCTAATAAGCTTTCAAAGGATGGATATTTCCAAACTTTCCCCAAGCTATCTGATCCTCCTGGAGCCACAAAACAATGGTGAACATCCCACAAGAATAGCCCAAAAGGACCAGACTGAGAAATATTTTAATCATTTTCCTCAAACCTTCAGAAAGGTTCCATATATGCATTTTTGGAAAAGGGGCAGAGCAGTTCATATTTTACCCAAACTGGCTCACTCATCTTTTATTATTTCTCTGTCCATGGTGCTGATTTGTTTTAACCAACTTAATTGGAATTAAAATGCCAATAGCTTGAAACATACAGAATAAAATTAATGCCCATAGAGCTGGAATTCTCCGTCTCCCCGCCACACACACACACACACTTCAGATCTGAGAACTCTAGAAATGTTAAGGCTAACCTCAGCTTTCATTTTGGGCTAATATAAAATTTTAACTATTTCCTTGAGTGAAAATGTCTTCAGTTATGGCTGATGATGTGACAAATTACTCCTAGTTCCTTCACACTCCCAACTGAAATGCAGTTACTTCTGGGGTGGAAGATAACAGCTGTGAGAAATCCTATGTATGTACCTGTTAGTATAGGAAGTCAAGAATGTTCCCACCTGGAGCTGGAGGAAGATGTTAAATTGGCACAAACCTGAGTTAATTCCACTAGAACTGGGATTAACAGAGCTAGCCCTCATGGGGTGTTATAGGATCTTTAAAGACCATGAATGTCCCAGGTTTCAATTGTATGTCTCATGTGAAAGACAGCACTATGTCCATTGTCTCAGTATTCCCTCTGAGAGAAGACCAGCATCAACCATATCTTGATCCTGCAGTGCATTAATTTCCTTTGGAGGTCTCCTCTCTCAGCAATAACCTGGCTCAGCCCCGTTTAACTTGTGAGATCTGACAAGATCACAGCACAAGGAGGTACACCTACATAACTTCGACAACTGTTTGTTTCTTCTAATTCATTCATGTATTTATTCTTCTTTAAAGAAAGAAAACAAGTTTAAAACCCACCCGTAACCATACTAAAAAGCGTATCCTCTTTCTGTTTGTTTTTATTGGGCAAGAAGCCAGGAGTATCTTACCTGCCTGCTTTAGTGATGATCATCTCTGTCCCAATGTCATGGAATCTTTTCCAGAGGTCGGCACACTGCAGCTCTACCTGGATCTCCTCCATGGATGATGAAGGAGGAGGCTGGGGACCTGAGCCACAAGATGTGAGGTCAGAGTGGGAGCCAAATGAGCAGGATGTTCTCTCAGTCAATACCTCTGTGTCTGACCCAGTACTCTGCTCTGAATCTGAAAAGTAAATACACCACATAAGATATTTCAGTTCCGCTGCACCAATGGGGGAAGGAAGGAAAAGAACCAACAGTGAGAACCTCTGGGGAGTGGTGCAATGGGCTTTTATTATATGTTATTATAGTTTGTTCTGATTTATGAACTGATTTCTGGATCTGTGTTTCCAACATGACATCTAACATTTTAGTAAAGTTTTAGAAACAGCTGAATAAAATTGCCCACAACATAAAATATAAAACATCATCATGATGCTGAGAATGAAACACAATGTATAGATTAAAAATAGAAAGAAAACAAAATAATTCAACCCACAGTTAAATGGGCTCACTGGAAAACTACGTCTCATTTAATTGCACATCATCCTACACAACTATTGCTGAGTTAGCTATTTTAAAACAAAGTACTTTTTTCCTTTTAATACCCTTGTCATCAAAAATAATGAAGGGTTTTTTGGTTTTGCTTTTTGGCAGCACCACTTTGGAAATGTATTTTATTTGTTCCTATACATAGACGGTGATTTATATAGGACCATGGTACCCATGCTCCACCAATATTCAGGAACGTGGGCCCGGCTCTCTGAGTGTTGTGGCTTATATTTTCAGAGCTATCCCATCAATAGGATGAACTGAGGTAACTGTCCCAGGCTCCGCACTTCAGGGGGACACACAGTCCAGAGCAGTCTGGAGGTTAGTGGGGGGCTTTGTGCCAGCAGCAGCTCTGTCCCACCTCTTCCCACCCCTGCTCTGCCCCTGCCCTGTCCCCACTCCACTCCTTCCCCCAATCCCCTACCCTGCCTCTTCCTGCCCCTGCTCCTCTCCCACCTGTCCCCCATTCCACCCCTTCCCTCAAGCCCCCGCCCCGCCTCTTTCCGGTTTCCGCATCCTCCCCTGACTAACGCCTAGAGCCAACAGAGCGGAGCAGAACAGAGCGGGCTGGGGCTGGGTCACTCAATGCTGCCGGTGCCAGGCCTCTTGCTAAATCCCCAGACCGCCCCGGGCCCACATCCCCCTGAAGTGCAGGGACCCGCAAAGCACAGGGCTCGGGGGGGTTGCCCCAGTCCGTTCTATGGATAGGCTAGCTCTGCTTGGACCTGTTCTGGGCACCTCCAAAAATTATACAAACCTGGCATCCATGCTCTTATAATATAATTTTTGGAACAATGACATTTCCTGGGAAAACAACCATGCAGCTTTTGGTGAGGAAAATGCTATAGGCTACCGCAGGACAAGAAGGAAGGATGGTAAACATGTGGAATCAGTTACTGGGGAAAGCAACTGAAGCAAATGGTATAAAGGATTTCAAGAGACCCTTAGATCTCTTTGTGGAGAAGGAAGGGAGTAAAGGGGGCTAGATAGAAAGGAAGAGAGTTGGGAATGAGATCAACCAAAAGAAAAGTTGGCATGCTGAGTCAGATGACTATACTGAAAATATCTTTTGTACTAACAAGCAAATGCACAATAATCAGTATAGTACTAGACTACTGGGGTACATTGAAGTTATGTTTAATAGTGGTGATTCCTTGCGCCAGTATTCACACCATCTTTACGTCAAAAGAAATTCATAACATTTTAAAATTAGAGATTGCCTTATAAGTTGGTTTTATGGGAAATTACTTACTAATATTAAAATTAAATAATCAAATGCAATTGATAAATAACAAATGTACACAGAGACTTTCAGAACAAAGGATTCTCAGGAGCTTTGCAAATTTAAAAAAATTGATATAAAAACTATATCCTAGGGTGACCCCACCAACCACTAAAATGCAGCCATGTCCATGGGAGAATAAGACAACTGTTTAACGGAGTATAGGAATATTACATACTGTTTAAGGCAGGAAATACTGCCCATAGGAGACATATAGGGAGGGCTAGCACCAGGGTTTGCATCTGCTCCATTGCAAAAAGTGCAATGTAATCTTTAATAATCACAAGTGGTCAGAGTCTCAGATTTACAGTTTATCTGAAAGATATACCAGCAGCAGCAGAGTACATCTGAAGGCAAAAGGTAAAGACTCAGAGAGAAAAGTGTGATCTACTGAACCACCAACATACCACTTCCTGAAGCACATAAGGGTTCTTGGAAAACTCCTAACTGTAATGACATGGGCACAAACTGCTTAGTTCATATTATCTGATGAATTTACAGAATAAGGTGTCATTCACAAATCTTTTGCTTCTGTAACAATCCTGAGTGAATCTGGCACTCAACCTCACTCTGAACAATTTTCAGTATAAGTCATCCCTGTGATTTCTCATTGGACAATCTCTGGCTTTAAGCAGATGCTTAGAGTCAACAGCATATCAGTGAATTGACTGGAACTGTGTGCTACCAAGATCTACAAATCTTGGGCCTGATCCTCCTCTCTCCCATTTTACACTGATGTAACTCCAGTAGAATTACTCCAGTTTGACAATGATGTAAGTGAAAAAAGAATCAGATCCTTTTCTTATAATTCACCATCCAGATGCAAACTGTAAGTCTATGAGGCCTCCAGCAGTGGCCAATATCTTATGTCAATATCTGACCAACTGTGCAATGTGACCCGTGGGAAAACCAAATCCTTCCTTACTCCTATGACTATCCCATTTTTGTGCCCTGAAGCATGATCTGTGATTACTCCTATATTAGACTTCAGAACAGCAAATGCTATTGTTCAGAAAATTACCCTTTTGTTTTGTTTTTCGATTTGGGAGATGGGTGAGGAGGTCTCACTGGCATTGCCAATTCTTTGTTCTGTAATCATTGGGACTAACTTAGCATTTTCCTTCATTTTTGCTGAGCCAAGTCCTCCAATCTGGAGTCAACCTTAAAAAAAAAAGATTGATTCTGTGGAGCACTGAGCACCTCCTTTGAGATCCAAAGTTCATTCCACTCCTAATGAATTCAAAATGAGTGGTGGGCATTCAGCACCTCAGAGTCAGCTCCACTGATTGATTTCCTACTCTGCATCCTGCAGTACTCCAAAACCATAGCATTGTATCTTTGATATGCACTGGGGTACTGAGGATCAGGGATTTTGCTGTCCCCAAATGAGTCTGAAAATGTCATAATACATTAAGGGGAATGGCCAACTTGCCCTGCTCTTTTTAGTTTTAGGTCCTAACAGAAAGAACCTGCTGCCTCCAGTCCTGAGGGTTATTCTTTGCCCAGACCAATGGCTGGCAAAAGCATAGATCATTTTGGCCCATCTACTGGTTTGTAATGGAATATAGCAGTAACACAGCCTGAGTCACTTCTGACACTTTGATCTTCTGGGCTTGGTTCTCTTCTCTTTGAATTCAACAGATTTACTTCTGGTTTACACTGGTGTAACTGTGGGGAAAATGAAGCCCTGTGATTCTGGCTATGGAAGGAGTGGTTCCTGACGGAGACACATTTGTGGACATACTCAATGGTGAGTAATGGCAGGCACCAGTTACTGCTGCTGAGATATTAACAAACAGGCTTCCAGATGAGAGAAGCTTCATATGGCTTCTTCTATCTCCCTCAAGGAAAGACCCCGTCAGAGTCCCCTGGAAGAACTGCTTCATACAAAACTCCAAGTGCCTAATCTGAGATCCAGGGAAGGTGCAGGACACACAGGCAAGTGACTCCATGTGAAAGACGGGAGTGACTGGTACCATATGAAGGCTGGCTACTTGCTGTCATACACAGCACTGATGGGCTGGGAGGTGGGAATTCATACTATTTGCTAAGTACATTTGGTTCTTAGTGGTTACAGACCTACTAGGTGGAGTTTCTCCTCCTTCCAGGGCAGGATATAGTCCCTCAGAAAGGACACATCAAAGCTGAGCTCTTCCATTGCTGACATTAGTAAGGGTGGGGATGGAGAAAATCGAGGATTCTAATCCTTTCATACTGTATCCTTACCCCTCTCACTTAGGGTAAACTCAGTTCAGATCTGTTCTCCTTGTTTCTAACAGCCACCATCGACTTGCACCAGCTGACTTTATGGACTTTTCTCCTTGAACTCCCTCCAGTCAAACATCTACCTCCAGTATGCCCCTTCCCAAAATCCCATAGATTCTCTATAGCTCCTGTTGACTGGAACAACTTCCTGTACCCCTGTGTTGTTGACTCTCCCGCCTTGTCCAATCTCTTCTAAAAACAACCCTTTTTTCTTTGGCCTGTACCTCATATAGTCTCTTTCCCTCTGCTGTTCTCTGTTGTTTAACTCATCCGTGATATATGTAGTGATGTACCTGGAAGGAAATGTTGACATTCTGTTCTCTGTGCAGAGAAGTCCCTGCCTATCACAGGAACATGCTGTCCCTTCAGTCAGATGGGGCAATTCTCTCTCCCCAGAGAGGTTAGAGAAGGAAAGGAGAATAAAGAGCCCACAACCTGTTACCTCTCATCACAAAGCGCCTGTAGAAACAGTGAGCTGATCCCATTTCAGATGATGGAGGCTGTCTCTGACCTGCGTAAGAAGAGCTGATGCTGTTTGTGAGGAACTTCTTGCAACAATATTGACAGTTTGGTTCAGAAGGTACCCTGGGCTCTTTTTATATGCATAATAAACATCCCTAGACCTGTATTAATGACCTTCTGTCTATTGGGCGTGGTGTTTATAACAAGTTCTCCTCTTTCTGCTACCCTATTGTACGGATTTTTACTGTAGTGAAAGGCCCTGACCATTACACTGACCACATATCCAGCAGTCTGCTAGCATTGGCCCAGAAGGAAAAGGGAACTCCTGGAATGGTTAACAGTGCCTGTGCCTATCAGCAACACCATGAAGTCACTTTGTGAGCCCTCAGGGATGTTGGTGCTTGGGAAGGCTGGCTGGGACTGGGGGACAAGAGGAAACTATTGTGGTTTGCTTGATGTTATAACTGAGATTTTGTTAACTTTACCAATAATCCCCTTTTAGATGTCATTTTCCTCTTCCAGTCAAATAAATTGAATCTCCTCATTGCTTTCACTGTAGCTTTCACCATATATGCTATTTTTTGTCTACGGGTTCCACAGAGTTTTGTGTGCACTACTGTGAACTGAAACTGTTCTCGGAGGCAGTGTGACACTCAATGTGCACACTTCCCAAAAATGCTACTGAGAGCCACCATAACCTGTTGCCAATGAACTGACTATACAACGAGAAAGGGTTACTACCATCCCAACCACAGAACTCATCTCATTTCAAAGGCAAGCCTCTCCTAGTGGACCAAGAGTGTTACATGGACATGAAATGAAGGTTTATGGAGGGATATACCTACTGTAACAAACCACTTTTAATGGGGTATTAAATCTGACATTGTCCCTACTGTTTACTTAAAAAAATTAAAGTCTACGTATCTGCCGTCTGAAACAGCAACCCAGTATCTCCTATCCATTTTCCACTATGCACAAGCCCAATGTCTTCCCCACCCAGGGCGGCTCTAGGTATTTTGCCGCCCCAAGCACGGCAGACAGGCTGCCTTCAGCGGCTTACCTGCAGGAGGTCCCTGGTCCCGTGGATTCAGTGGCACCCCCGCAGGAGGTCCGCCGAAGCCACGGGGCCAGTGGACCCTCCACAGGCATGCCACCGAAGGCAACCTGCCTGCCGCCCTTGCGGTGACCGGCAGAGCACCTCCCGCGGCTTGCTGCCCTAGGCAAGCACTTGGCATGCTGGTGCCTGGAGCCGCCCCTGTCCCCACCCAGAGCTAAATTCTGCCCCAATTTCACTGTGCAACTCTATTGATATTCCAATCCCTTGTGTCGGTGTAAACAAGAGCAGAATTTGGTCCCCTCTCCACAGCCCAACAGCACAATGCCACCATCTGCATTATGTGGTGCACAACAGGGCAGCATCCCCAACCTACTTTCTGCAGCATAGCTGCATATCCCTACTTGCCCTGGAGTCCCACTTTATACAACACAACAGTCTACCATTTTCAAGTGCTTTCTATAACCCAGTTTCCCAGTGTCCACCACACAACCTACTTTTTCATAACAGTCAGCTTGTGACCACACAGCAACCCAGTGCTGAAGATGAAGCCATATCAGAGCTATGAAAGGTGCTGACTTTTTTCACTAATTTTACACATTGTTTTTCAGCAGGTCTTTATTTGTACTTGGAATACAATGGAAATATTGTGCCTTATATTCATGCATTAAGAAAAAGGACCCGTGGTCATATAAGGTAAAAATCTTGCATTCAAATACTGCAACTCGTGCAATCAAAAAATGCAGTACTCTGACGTACCCACGCATAAACAAAGGAATAGCATGTAGGAGTAGGGGAGGTGATTCTACCTCTGTACATGGCATTGGTGAGACCAGTTCTGGAATACTGTGTCCAGTACTAATGTCCACGTTTTAAAAAGAATGTTGGAAAAAAATGGAGAGAATGTAGAAAGAGTCATAAAAATGGTTCATGGGCTGGAGAAAATGTCTTACAGTGAGAGACTTATAGAGCTCAGTCTGTTTGGCTTATTGAAAAGAAGATTGAGAGGTGACTTGATTACAGAGTGTAAGTACCTTCAGGGGCAGAAAATACAGTGAACTAAAGGGCTCTTTCATCTAGTGGAAAAAAGGCATACAAGACCCAAGGGCTGGCAGCAGAAACCAGATAAATATGAATAAGAAATTAGGCATACATTTTAACAGTGAGAGCGATTAACAATTGGAACAAACTCCAAATGGACGTGGTAGATTTTCCATTTCTTGATGTCTTCAGATTAAGACTGGTTGCCTTTCTGGAAGATATGCTTTAGCCACGACACAAGTTACTTGGCTCGATAAAGGAGTAAATGGGTGACGTGTAATGGATTCTGATATACAAGGGGTCAGACTGGATGATCTAATGGCCCCTGCTGGATTTTAAATTATGAATCTATAAATCTTTGTTTTGGGAGCTGCACTTCTATAACTGAGGGCAGAACTGGTCCACAATGACTGTTTTCAGATCTCCTAATGGGTTCTCCTATTGGTCACTTATTTTGAAGGCATTTGTCATGGTATAATTCCCCACTCTGAACCTTAGAGTCCAAAAGATGGGGTACTAGCATGAATTCCTCTAAGCTTAATTACCAGCTTAGAACCTGTAGTGCTACCACCAACCAGGAGTTCCAGTGCCAGGTACACTCTGGTCCCCCCAAAACCTTGCCCGGGGAACCCCAAGACCCAGATCCTCTGGATCTTACCACAAGGAAAGTAAACCCTTTCCCCCACTGTTGCCTCTCCCAGGCTTCCCCTCCCTGGGTTACCCTGGAAAAGTCACTGTGATTCAAAAATTCCTGAAATCTTTAAACAGAGGAGGAAAATTCACCTTCCCCCCTCCTTCTTTCTCCCCCCCAGACTCTCCCTGAAAGAGAAAGTAATCCGGCACAGAGAGAAATTAGCCTCTCTCTCCCCTTCCCTCCTTCTCCCACCAATTCCTGCTGAATCCAGACCCAGTCCCTGGGTCTCACCAGAATAAAAAAACAATCAGGTTCTTAAACAGAAACTTTAATTAAAGAGAGAAACAGTAAAAAATTATCTTTGTAAATTTAAAATGCAATAGGTACAGGGTTTTCACAAAGACAAACACAAATTTGAACTCTTTCCAGCCAAATACACAATTAAACCTCCTTCCAGCCAAAGGCACATTTGCATAAAGAAACAAACATAGGGCTACTCGCCTAATCTACCTAGTACCATCATTTTGAACTGATAAGAACCTGTATTGGAGAGATTGGAGAGAAACCTGGTTGCACGTCTGGTCCCTCTCAGAACCCAGAGAGAACAACCACCAAAAACTAACAGCACACACAGAAACTTCCCTCCCTCAAGATTTGAAAGTATCCTGTCCCATGATTGGTCCTCTGGTCAGGTGATAGCCAGGCTTACTGAACTTGTTAACCCTTTACAGTCAAAAAAGATATAAAGTACTTCTGTTCTATTAACTCCTAATATCTGTTTATGACAGCATTATTCATTATATTAGGCTTTAAAAATGCCTTACTGTAAAGCACCAAGATACTAAAACTACACAATATTAAAAATAAAGAGGAAAAACCTTACATGTGTATTGTGCCTCTTGTCCAGGAACACTTTACAACTCTTAACACAGTCTCTCTCTCTCTGTTTGCGTATGTATATATACACACAGTGTGGATCCCTTCCCACTCCACTGCAATGGAGGTTTCTCTGGGCCAGAATGTGGCAGCTGTTAGGTTTTATTTATTTATTTGCACAGCTTATTTCTGTTTGCAAGCTTTGTGAACATTTTGTGCAACAGGTGGCCATTACTCTCCTTAAAGTACATTTGCTAACAATGAGAATCCATGCCCTAAATAGATCATGCAAAACACATGTAGACAGGGCAAACTTGGGCAAGGTCACATATAGTTATACAGTGTCCCTTGTGGTAGAGACAGAACACAGCTGAAATGAATATGAAAGGAATTCCTTATTCAGGCTGCTAAATAGAGACAGACTCTGTGGTTCTCTCACTTTCATATTGACTAATGTCAGCACAGGGGGCCTCCATAAAGTCAGTCACATGTAACAGACACATAAAAGATACACCTCTACCCTGATATAACGCTGTCCTTGGGAGCCAAAAAATCTTACCGCTTTATAGGTAAAACCACATTATATCAAACTTGCTTTGATCAGCCAGAGTGCGCAGTCCCGCCCCCCCCAGAGCACTGCTTTACCGCAGTATATCCAAATTCATGTTATAGCAGGTGGCGTCATATTGGGCTAGAGGTGTACCATGTTATTGGGGCCATAAGTACAAAAGGTCACACACCTAGGAAGGCTACATATCTGGAGGATATAGCAACCATATAGTGGTAGCTCAACCACATAGACCACTCCCTAAGTATCCTTCATAGCAGCCAAATGCCACATGCTAAACATAAAATACAACTGGATGATAATTCTACAGCAATCTGTCACGGTGTACCAGAGTGTCTTACCAGAAAAACTATTTCTCATTCATTCATTCTAATGCATTAACTGTGCTCTCTCAAACCTGAGGTACATTATAAAAAGCGTGCAGTCCCAATTGTAATACATTCATTATTATAAATATGCATTATATGTATTACACTAGCACCTACAGGCCCCAGACAATATTGGGCCTATTGTGCTAGCCACTTTAAAGACGCACAGGGTCTGGTTTTCATTTACTAATGCCCCTTTACACACTCTGGCAGCAGAAAGGGGCCTCAAAAATCATTTCCTTCCACTTTAAGATCTTTTACATAGCCAGAGCAGAGTAAAGGAGCTTCAACATAAACGAGAATTAGGTCCATAGTGACAGACTTTATAAGCTAAATATAGCAGACAGACAAAAAGTGGGAGAAAGGTAAGTATTATTATCATCCCATTTTACAGATGGGGACTGAGGCACAGGCACATTAAATGGCTTGCCCAAAGTCACCCATGAAATTTATGAAAGAGTCAGGATTTCAATCCAGAGCTCATGAGCCTTGGCCTAGTGCCATAACCACAAGGATATCCTTTTTCTCTTCAGTATGTTTTAGAAGTGTGCTTAATGAGGGTTATACCCATCAACAAGGATACTGAAATGCTCTAAAACTCATTGCTATGTTAATCAATAATAGAAAAAGAAGACCAAAAATATGCCCTAGAACGTTTGACAAATGGAGTGTTACATAGAGCCATCTCAGAAATATTAATAAGAGAATCTAAAAGTGAAAACGCAAAAAGTAAACAGTCACTCTAGTTCAAAATGTGGATCTCACATCCACTGGACTGCCTATGCCAGGCTCCATTACTTCCTCCTTGGTTTATTCCACACAAGACTCAATAAAGGAACATGGGTCCCAGAGAGGTAAAAAATATATGCCTGATTCACCGGTACACTTCATCTGTTTGGCACTGCTTCAGAAATGCAAAGTTGTTGTACATCTATCTTAACCCACCAGTTGAACTGGATTTACTACTCCTCTGAATTGGTAGAGCAGTGCAAAGCAGATGGAGTTTACCAGTGTATTTGGCCCTATGTGTTTGTCTCAGAAAGCTAACTCTTGCTTCATCCAGGAATATGAGTATATATTCACAGTCTAAAACTTTAAAGTGGTTCTTTATCTCCTAATCGGTCCTCTTCTTCAATAGCGTTGAGGTCCCACCTAGCAGTGTGGAGGTAAAGGAAGCTTTTACATTTTGAAGATTACAGTTTGGGGCCAGATTTGAGAGAGCTCAGCTCCCATTTAGAGCTGTTCTGGTTGAGAATGGGAACTGCTGAATGCTGAGCTCTTCTGAAAATGTAGCCATTGGAATCTTCCTTGCAAAGCACATTACATATGTGTGAAGCAGGGGACCAGGACTGCTGCATGTGATGTTCCAGAACAGGATTTATTTGCAGGGCTTAGTCCCATAAACCAGTCAGTCAATCTGGATCTTACCCAAGATTATCTGTCACAGTCAAGAAATTCAGCTATTCCATCAATCTGATATTAAACAAGAGCCTATTATATCAACACTATTATCTCTGGATTTATGTATCTTGCTCTATTTTATAGTCTCCTTTATCTGCATATCCTGGTACTCCACAACTGCCCCCAGTATTAGATTGCAGGGCAACTAATCCTGGTGAATTAAAAAATTTCAATCCTTCCAGCTGCTAAGTACCCTCAACTTCCACTGAAGAAAATGGGGCTGAGGATATTCAGTATCTGAATAGACTGGACCACTGGTGCGCAAAGTGCAACTAAACTTCTAGAATGGAAGAAGTAGGAGAATCTTAAAAGTCACTGAGACATATTCTCAGCTCGTGTAAATTGGCATTGATCCACTGACTCTTAAGGACAAGAAATGACGAAACTGGCTTATAAAGACACTTCAAATATCTGAGGTTTAAAAAGCCTGTACCTGAAATGGAAAAGAAGGCGGGAACCAGATAAGAATATAACAAATCAGTTAACACTGCACAAAAAAAGAAAAGAGCAACATCCACCGCCAAATGAAGAACAAAAGAGAGGCTATGGGTCTTTACAAATATAAAAAGTACTAGGAGAAAGTGGCCCATAAAAAAAGATGAGGAGGGTATGAAATTAGTGACCTCTTTTACCTGACCAAGATACTCAGCTGTACAGACAACAAAGAATTTGTTCTACCAACATCCAAGAGTCTATGTAAAATTAAAGAGTGGAAACACACTTGAAAGGTAAGGAAAACTAAAAAAAAAAGACCAGGTAGTGGATACATCAGATGGTGTAGCTCATATATAGAATGATTATACTTATAGATAAAATCACACAACAAATATTTACAAATTTGTCTGAACCAAAATTGTGGTAACAAACAATTCAGGTCAGTTCAACAAACCAAAACAAAAATGTTTCAATTTCAGAATGTCAAAATATTTCATTTCTCTCAAAATTGCAGTGTTTATTTTGGCATTTCTGAACTGATTTTCTTTTATTTCCATTCTGTGAAAATTTTCAAAATTTCAACTTTTCATCCTGATTTGGGATGCAAACATGTGGAAATGGGGTGGAAATTCTGAATTTCTCTCACATCTAGTTTCAGTTCTTTTAGTCTCTCTTCAAGATGGAAGCTATCTATTTCTCTAATCATTTTTATCATCTGCCTCTGACCCCCTTTCATTTTAAAAAAAATTGGATTCCTGGAACTGTACTCAACATTCAAGAAGAGTGTGTACCATTGATATATATATAATGGAATTATATTTTCATTAGCATTTTCTATTCCATTTCCTTATGCAATTTAACTTTGTTTGTTTTTTAACCTCTTTTTTGCACACTAAGCAGATGTTTTAATTGAACTGTCTACAACCATCCTCAGGTATTTTTTCCTGAGTGGCAAATGGATTGCTTTCTTTAGCCACTTGTATAGATTAATGTCTTGTATCTAAACTGAATCATTTGTAGTACTAGTGTCTGGACATGTAATAAAGTATCTATGGTTGAATGAGACAGCCCACCAGAAAAATCTGTATGAAACGGAGATTTTGTTTTTAACTTCTAGCCCCCAATGACCACACAAAACTTTTTTTGAAACAAAGCCTGCATTATTGTGTCAGACAGAACAGTGTCACAAGCTAAAGGGGATATTAATGAATATAAATCAGAAGCTAGGAATTGTAAAAAATTGATAAAGGAAGCAAAAGAACCAAAGGGAAAACATATGTCCAGTATCATCAAGAACAATAAAAGAGTTTTTAAAAGTATATTAAGAAAACAAAAAGAAACCTAACGTGGTACTGGTCCATTACTAGATGGAAATGGTAGAATTATCAATAATAATGCAAAAATGAAGAAGCGTTCAATAAATATTTCTGTTTTATATCTGAGGAAAAGCCAGATGATGTAATCATATCATATGATAGTGATGATACTCTTTACATTCCAACAGTAACTCATGAGGCTGTGAAACAGCAGCTAATAAAGTTAAAAAGTTTTATATCAGCATGTCTGGATAACTTACATCCAAGAGTTTTAAAAGAGTTGATTGAGGTCGCTGGATCATTAATGCTGATTTTCAATAGGTCTTGGAACACTGGAGAAGTTCCAGAAGACAGGAAGAAAGCTAATGTTCTACCAATATTAAAAAAAGAGTGAACAGGATGACCTGGATAAAAATAAGCCTGTGAGATTGACATTGATCCAAGGCAGAAAATGAAATGGTTCACACAGGACTCATTTAATAAAGATTTAAAGGAGGTTAATATAATTAATGTTAATCAACAGGAGGTTATGGAAAACAGATCCTGTCAATCTAACTCAATATTATTATTTTATGAAATTACAAGTTTGATTGAAAAACATAATAGTGTTGATGTAATAGACAGACTTCTATTTAGAATTAACCAAACACTGCCTTGGAAGAAGGACCTGAAAGACTCTGGGTGTGACAGAGAGTCATTCCTGGGAAAAAGTGTGGGGGCAAGTGACGGGGCCCTGGCACTGAGAGGAAACTGAGGCAATGGCTAATCTGAAGCCAGACCAGGTAAGGCAGCTCTCCTACAGGGTGTAGGAAGCCAAGCCCCTTACTACCTTGAGCTGACTATCTTCACTCATGGTGCAGGAAGGGAAACAGGCTCTGTAGAGCCACTACGTTCCCCTTTAAGTGGGTGGAGAAGTAAGAAAAGGTGGCCTCTTGGCTTCATCCCTGCTCCCTACATGCCAGGCAGTGTAGCTGAGTCAGAACCTGACAGACATATGCTGCACTGAGTCTATACCTATTTATTCCCTCCCCTGAGCAGCAGGGAGCCAGCAAGCAGTGCTTGACTAAGTATGTCATGACCTACCTCCTGGGTTACTCCAGCGACAGCACAACACCACATTACCCCATGCTCAGAGCAGATTGTTAACTCACACTAGCCTATAGTAGGAACTGTCCTTCTCTAGTTAGGCCTGGAGAGAGGGAAGCTGGAATATTGTGTTAAGCTGGGGCACTTCAGTATCTGAAAGATGTAGGAGAAACCTGGAAGGAGTTCAGACTAGAGGAAAAAATTCTTAAAGAGCTAGACAGATTGATTTATGGGAAAAGATTTTAGAACTATATACGTATAGTGATGCACAGGTGCACAAGATAACCATATATAGATATTTAAAGAGCATAAGCACTGAAGAGGGAAGCAAAGGCCAAGACTTTTAAAAAAAATGTGTGCTTAAAGGTAGGCTCCTAAATGCTTATATAAACAATGAAATAAGTGAAGTGATTTTCCAAAGTTCTAAGCATCCAGAGCCCCTATAGATTTCGACGGAGTAAGACCATCATACAGCTGATGTAATAGGCTGGTGAACCAGTCTTAGCGAGCAT
This sequence comes from Chelonoidis abingdonii, assembly GCF_003597395.2. Classification (NCBI taxonomy): domain Eukaryota; kingdom Metazoa; phylum Chordata; order Testudines; family Testudinidae; genus Chelonoidis; species Chelonoidis abingdonii. Next base: position 154,888,655 of record NC_133769.1, on the reverse strand, counting down.
TTTCTTTTTCTTTAACAGAAAACCTCATTGCTGCACAGATGGTTATTTGTGGCTTGGCTTTCTCTCTTGCATTACAAGCTATTTTCGGTTCAAGTTTCCAAAGCAGCATCCTTACACAGTGTGCCAGTCACGATCCCAGACTGCCGTACACCCACATGCAATCACGCATAGATTCCATCAGCCAGATCCTCAGCTGGTGTCATTCTGTTGATTTTGACTGACCTACCCTGACTCACACCAGCTGAAGATTTGGCCCATAGATAAACGCACATACAGTTGTCCCCTATATATATATACACATTACTAGTCAAACAGGAGGAGCACCCACATTCATACGCATGTTTTCAAACATCCTTGTAATCACAGGCTGAACCAAATGCACCTGCAAGCTCCATTCATGTTTACAGACTCACACATTCCAATCACACAGGCACTGAAGATGTCCCTAAGCCCTTTCCCTTCATTGAAAGAAATCTTTGTTCTTGTCCTGACATTCAGTGCCACACACAGAGAAATCCATTCAAACTCCTGGTCGGTGTAACTTACATCGCTCAGGGGGGTGGCTTACTCACACCCCCGAGCGACATAACTTATACCAACCTATTGGTACATAGTCAATCAATCTGGCAGTGTTAAAGTTATGAAAGCGGTACATTATTAAGGACCTAATCCCATAGCCATTGAAGTCAATGTATTACATGCTATTGACTTACGGGGGGGGCTGGCGTAAGCACTTTTAGGATCCAAGCTATTTCACACAAATGGACATACACTTTCTATAGGCATGCACAGCTGTCCATTTTCAAACATTCAGAACTAGGCAATCTCACAACCCATTTTTTTAAACTTTGAAAAGCATGTGCTGCACATGGAGAACTGGAATCATGACAGACTTTGAGGTTCCAGTTTAGCTGTTTTTATACCATCTTCACCCCACCAAAAAAGTCATTTTATTTATGACAATGGGAAAAGTACTTTTGTTCCATTCTATCATAACTCAAAGACATAATACTGTTCAAACATTTCAAAAACATTCCTTTTGGGGTAGAGACCAAGCATGACAATTTTTAGATAAAAAGGTAAACACGTAGGAATCATATGAGTATCTCGAAACATGGTTATAACAGAAACTCTATTTCAGTCTTAACTATAGCAAAGTACCCACTTATTCCATGATTTCTTGCCACAGACACTGCTGAGGAATCTCCCTTGCCATGAGTTTCTGCTTTAGTATCTAGGTTTTAAGTTGCAAAAAAACCTTCAGAACGTGAACTGAGAAAACCAATGTAATGTTGACTTCCTGAGACTACAGACAGCCTGAAACATTAGTTCTGAGAGAAATGAACTGCCCCAATTCTCTCAGTGGGGAGTTAACTCTGCAATCTAAAGATGACAATTTCAGTGGCAACATAGTTAACCATTTCACTGTTGATCATGTTAGCAGGCACAGATCTTATATTTATTCCACGATCCCTAAATATCTTCCATACTTTGCTATGTGCCAAACCCCACATTTCCCCTCTGCTCAGCTGCCAAAACCTACAGCATACCTACTGACAAATTCTATGATTCATAGATTCCAAGGCCAGGAGGAACCGCTGTGATAATCTGGTCTGACCTCCCGTATAACACGGGCCACAGAATTCCCCAAAATAATTCCTAGACCAGATCTTTTAGAAAAACATCGAAACTTGATCTAAAAATTGTCAGTGGTGGAGAATCCACCACAATCCTTAGTAAATTGTTCCAATGGTTAATTACTCTCACCGTTAAAAATTTACAACTTATTTCTACAACAATGCAGTTATGTGTCATCAGTACAAAAATCTGTGGCATAAGAAAACTGAAAATATAAGAAAGCGTAAAATAAATGGAATATAATATCAAAATAATTCTCACCGTGGCTACTGCACTCACAGAATTATTCATTTTTATATTTAAATCAATAAAAATCTCCACTTTTTAATTTAAGGGAAGGTGCCACAAAAATTTCCTGCCTGCCAAAGAAATCAGGAAGCCATGTCACAGAATTTAGATCCAGCTTGCTGCAAAGTACAATGAATTGACTATGGGTCTGATCCTGAGCCCACGGACAGAAAGATTCCCATCGAGATCAATGGATTTTGGATCAGGTCGCGTAACAAGCACTACCTGTGCCAGTGATGATTTAGTACAGGAAATATACAATTTGTGGATACACAGATGTTCCACCTCATCCATCTCAGACACTGCAACAGATTAATCTTTCTAGACAATCAGAATGCCTGACAAAACAGCATGAAGGCAAAATACAGTCAAGTATTGGTGCATATCCCAGGGTTGTTGTGTGTATTGGGGCCAAAGGCCAAGTGCACCAATAGCCAGCTAAGGCACCCCTTACTGGCATTTGGATTAAATTAAGGAGACATGCTCAATTTAATAGTAATTAATTTAGCTCTTGAAACTGGATATTTGGACCTCTTCTTCCTCTTCCCATCCTCCATTATCCCAGCTACCCTGTCAACTACAATTTGTAGCTCAAAGGCCATTTCAGTCCTTCCTTTCTAATAGTGTAAAGTGGCCAGAGGTCTGTACTGATCTGACAGAAAAGCGGCCAGCCCTCACTTCACAGTGCTCAAAAAACAGGTTCAAAATGTCAGTGCTCCTCTTTTCTCCCTGTCTTTCCACTTTCCCTCTGACCACCCTCCTGCTACCCTTCCATTTCCTCTTGTACAATCAGTCAGTGAAAAGCATCCCAGCCATTTCTGTAGGGTGGCTGAGCCCCACAGCCAGGCTGCAGGGGGAACGGAGTAATTTCCCTTCGAAGTTCCATCGTGAACTTCCACAGTGGTGCTTCAAAGGGAATCTGTTACCCCCCTCTCTCCCAGCCCATCTGCAGAGCTCAGCAGGGTCTGAGAAGCAGCTGGATTGATTTTCAGGGAAGCTTATTGTGGAAGACTGGTGGTGTGGGGGAGAGACAAAGGGAAGGAAGGGAAGAGAAGGGAGGAAAACAAGAAGAAAGCAGAGGTTAAGTAAAGGTGCGGATGGGCTGGGAGAAGAAGGAGCTAGGGATGTGTGAAGAGTTTACAGGCATGGGCTTCTTTTACTCCTAAAGGCTGTAATATTTACCCAGAAGACAATCCCTTTAGTAAGAGCTATGTGTACTCTGTGGCCCAAAGGAACCAAATTCTACTGAAACAGCCCCATAAATTTCACTATAACAATAATCCATCCCACTGCCATGCACTACCCTCCATTCTCATCTCACCACCACCACTCGAAGCTATGGCATTTCGTTGAAAATACTCGTTAATATGAAATATGTTGATAAACAGATTTTTTAAATGAAGATTAATCTCTGGGATTTACATAGTAATATGGGGGCTCACAATCTGTAATATATTACCTGTACAGCACCCCGCTGAAGTAAGACAGTGCTGTTACCCCAGGACACTGCTAGTATCCCCATTTGGCAAATGAGGATTTGGGGCAGTGAGAGCCTAAGGCCCAGATCTACAAAGATACTTAGGTGCCTAAAACCCAGATTTAGGCACCATTGTGAGCCACAAAAATCATTGCTTAGCTGCCACTAAGCCTTGTAGGAGCCTAAACTCACTTGTCACCTAAATTTTTGTTGTAAAAGTCCCCTAGGTACCTACGTTTCTGCCTCTGGGAATGCCCACAGCTGCCTCAGGCAGGCTCCAGAAGCCTAGCTCACACCTAAACCCCAGCACAGTCCACAAACCGGAGGAAGGTGGGCACTTATTTCATTTGCAAAGCCTGATCCAGTAGGCATGCTCAACAACTCCGCACAAAACAGCTGAGGGAGTAGATGGTCTCCCTTCCAACCTTCAGCCCAGTGCTTATGCTACTATGTGGGAAACTGCTTCAACTCCCACCCACCTGTGAGAAGGAATTTGTACAGGAGTTTCCCACCTCTCACATGAGTGCCCCAACCACTGGGCTATAGAGCCAAACTCACTCTAGCTCACTTAATATTTAATTATTTATTTAAAGTGGAACAGATTCAACAGGAGAGTGAGAAAGACCCACAGAATATCCCTGAGTCCAGTGGTTAGGGCTTGTCTTCACTAGAGATTTTTTACCTCAAGTTAACTGATTGCCAATTTATTCAAAGTAGTTAACACCACTGCAAAGGCCAAGACACTAGGAATCAGTCTAGAGCAAGGGTAGTTAACAGGCGGACCGCAGGCCAAATCCAGAACACAAGATGTTTTTGAACGGACTGTGAAATCTTTTTATTTACTTATTATTATCATTATTGTTCTTTTTTAAATTATTTTCTCTGGAGGTTGACTATACCTTGGCCAAAAAGAATAACTGATGACCCCTGGCCTAGAGTAACCTACAAACGCTTGTAGCCTTGAACAAAGGGGTCTCAACTTTCCGGACTTGCCTTTGCAAAAACGTTGGCTACTCTGAGGTCAGAAATTGAAGTGAAGCACATATGTGAGCAAAAGAGTTACATGGTCAACGCACCATGCAGCACTCCGCTACTGCAAGTGACAACATGCAATGTACCCCCCCACCTTCCTGCCCCACACACCATACCACTGCGTTGCTCAGCACAGTAAAGTGCCATGCAGGGCTCCCCTCCCCTGCAGACAAAAAGTAGCCCAGCACTCCACTTCCCCCATGGGGCAACACGCTGTAAAGGACTCCCCTCCTCCAGGAAGGAATACAACAGCATAGCTCTCATCCCTGGGAAAACAAAGCATTTCCCTCCTCCACAGAACATGATGCACTGTGCTCCTCCTCTCCATACAGGATCATGTTGCTCCCATTGTGCCATGCACCTAAACACATTATATTACATTATACTGCCAGCTGAACATGGAAAAAGGAGAGTGTGTGCCAGGCAATGTCATGAGGCAGCTGCTCCTGCCATTTAGCTCAGGGTTGTTTTGTCTGTAGTTTTTTCAGCCTCCTCTCTCTCCGTGACACTTCTACAAATCAGAATTTGTGTGAACCAAAACTGCATTAGGAGCTATTGTACGCTCACCCACAAAGGTGAAAGTGCCACTGATCTTTGCATGGGGGAGTAGGGGAGAAAAGAGCTTTTGCCACCATTTCCTTATTCTCCCTCATACAACGGCCTAGCATAAAAGTGGTGCCAGTACTGAGGAGAGTACATGGATGGCTTGCGCCTAATGTCCCATGGTCACAGATCACCCCAAGAGGGGAGAGGCAAGGCTATGGTCCACTTTTTACCCACACCATACTGTAGAACTTCATGGGTATACCTGTGGGAGCTGGCTGCATCACCTTCCTAAGTGAAGGTGGAGTTTGTGCATTACCCATGTATGCCAGGAAGCTCAGGAAGAGATTAGACCTCTTGAGATAAATCACTCCTGGACCTTCTCTCAGGTAACGTGATTACACACTGCCCCCATGGAGAGCCTGTTGCAGATTGTCACAAACTGGCCCATGAGGAGTTGTCAGAAAATATTGCCAGGCTGGGAGTCAATATATTGAAACTCATCTTCAGAACTAAAATACTTCCTGCCTGGCTTTGACATACAAGACGCTTCACTCACTGGACTTTTACTGGACCAGATCTTTAGATGGTATATATTGGCTCAGGTCAATTGAGCTCTTCTGATTGAAACGGAAGTATGCAATCAGGCAGCACCAGAGACAACAACAAAAAAATCAAGTACAGTACAATACTGTGTTAAATGTAAACTACTAAAATAAATAGAGGGAAAGCAGTATTTCTCTTCTGCATAGCAAAGTTTCAAAGCTGTATTAAGGTCAATGTCCAGTTGTGAACTTTTGAAAGAACCACCACAATGTTTTGTTCAGAATTATGAACATTTCAGAGCTATGAACAACCTCCATTCCTAAGGCAGTTCATAACTCTGAGGTTATTTTGAACTGAAGCTAGATGACTTATCCTTAATAAAATCACTTCTAAGTTACAAAGAGCGATAAGAACCATCAGCAATAATAGATGTAGAAAAAACAACAGATCATAGCTGGGTTAAGTGCAATCGTACCACCAACCCAAAGTACAAAACTCATGGATCAGACCCTAGAAAATCATGTGATTGCCATGAAAAATCCTGATTTTTTAAAAAAAGATTTAATCACTTTTTTGTCTGTCTGCTAATTTATTAATTCCTCCTGCTCATCCCCAGTGTGTGGGTAACAACTGCAGTAATGCCAGCTTCCACACACTTACAGTGAGTATGGCCAGTTTGACCCCTGCTGCAGGAGCTCTAACAAGAGGATCTGCCTGGGATCAGGGTGCCATCAGGCTAGACTCAGAACAAACACCCAATGAGACACCTGCCCTGAAGAGATGACACTGTAGTGCAAGGCACAGTGTGGTCAGTCTGTGATGTGGGACCTAGAATTGAGACTCATCTCAAATAGGGGCCACCAAACATCCATTCAATGTGAACAGCTGGTAATCCCTGCTGAGCTGGGCAGGATTCAGACTGACACCTATTTGTAATAGACCCTGTAGCTGATAAGCAATGCCCTGTGGCATCCAGTCCCCATAAATGCTAACGACCCTCTAGAAAAGGAGACTTGCTTTCTGTAAATAAATTGATTAAATCAAGTTCTGACCTTTTGGAGCTTTCACGGGGATGGGCTTCCATGGTCTGGATGTAATATAGACAACATCTCCCATACAGAGCTTACAGTCTCAAACACTCTACATCTGCCACTCCCTATTATTAAAGGAACAGCTCCCATTAAGCAAATACAAAGAATAAAAATGCAACAGTAAAACAATAAGCACAACATCCAAATTTTACCTCTAAATACAATGTTTTACAATGTAAAATGATTCTAACAATTACTGCAGGATCCCTACGCTAATCTGTATACATATCTTTAGATCCACAGCCTAGACCTCCTCAGCTATAGGAATACCTCATGGATAGGGGCAGTAGGTGGAAAGCAGGCTGCTACCCTCTGTGCAGACCAGCCAGTGCAGGGAAACACAACACACACATTGCAGTGGGTTAGACAAGTATCCGTGAGACAGCAATGGAATACTGGGCATCAAGGTTTTTGGTTTCTATTCCTGGGTCTGGGAATAGATTGTGGTCTAGTAGTTACAGGCAACATAGCCAAATGTACCAACATTCCTATTCAGATTATCAGTTAGGACTGAACCAGGAATTTCTGGATGAATCTCTACTGTTTAACCTAGAGAATGAGCTCATGTAGCATTCCCACAGTAACAGACTTTAAAACCTGCCTATGCGGACTACCTGCTCTAGGGTGACACAGAGCCCCTGTTAGTGGGTTACCCAAGCACATAATCTGATGGCTGTTTTGAAAGACTGTGTGGCAAGGTAGATGACTCAGCTCTGTTATGTTAGAGCCCTGGGTTCTCTTCCTAGCTCTACTTGATGTAACTTTCTACAAACTACTGATTATCTTATCTATGAAATATGTGACTCAGTGATACGCTGGGGTATGAGGCCATGGCCCATAATAAGGGCTCGTGAAAGGCACAGAAATGTTAATACCAGCCAGTGGATCTCAGGCGTGCTGTGTGTGTAATTCAGTACACCATCCACTACTCTAGAGAGCAATGTATCTCAAACATGACACGGAGTTGCAGGTTTCCACATCATCATGACACTAGCTGCACAGGGGCCAAATTTGGGTGAATTGGCAATACTCATGTTTGACAACTGCAATGTCCTCGTCTCTGACCTCAAGAAATGCACTCTTACCCTGCTCCTATCCATTCAAAAACTGCTTCAAAGATAAGCTTCCTATCTTGTCACTTTGACCATGTCACCCCTTTTTTAGCCTCCCATCATGACATCAAACAAAAACTACTTGTCTTCTCTTTGAAGTCCCTTCCCAACTACCGTTTCTCAATATGCTAATGAGAAGTCAGCTCCCACCTCCAATTGGCTAATGATGCCACTCTTCATCATCCACTTGTTAAATTTTGTAACTAGAACTCTCATTCCATCCCTCATGCATGGGAGAAGTTCCCCGATAAGCTTCCGTGAAGCAACTTCATTATCCACACTCAAAACTCTCCTTTTCTGTGTTGTCTACAAACAACTAGATAACTGCTAGGCTGCTGGTGTGCTGTGACTGCAGCCTATCATGCTGACCAGAATCATCTCAAGGCTTGTCTACATGGGGAAATTTACCTGCATAACTATACTCCTATAGTTATACCTATATAACTCCCCATGTAGACACTCTTATTCCACACTGAGTGCCTTTTTTCAATTTAGCTTATACCACTTTGAAATAATAACAATTGCAAATAAAGAGCTGTACTTCATGTAAAGTTGTAAAAGTCATTTCACTTTGTACTAAGTGACAATGTGCAATGATCACAGATTATACTTTAATGCACAAACACAAGGGGCCAGAGCTGAGATGGGGGCTTGCAAACCTTTACTCTGCATTTCTTGACTTTTGCGCTTGATTTCCTTCCAACACTCATGTACATGCATCCGACGAAGTGGGCATTCACCCACAAAAGCTCATGCTCCAAAATGTCTGTTAGTCTGTAAGGTGCCACAGGACTCTTTGCTGCTTTTACAGATCCAGACTAACATGGCTACCCCTCTGATACTTTCCAATGATTTTTTTCATTAAATAAGACAATTTATTTAAACACAGATTAATAACTATCTTCTTGCCCCCATTGACACTGAAGTTAACAGGCCTCCAGGATTCCCTTAGTGGGTCCCCCATTACTTCTGCACATAGCAGACCAAGCACAGCAAAGGCCTGAGCCCTGATTATGAACTTAGCAATAACTCAAAACACAGACGCATTCATGCTGAGAACATTAATGCTGTCTCATCCATCAACACCAACCTACAAATGCACACACGCAGAACTGCAAATACCAAACAGGCCCTTTCCAGAGGGACCTTGTATGACTATTTCAACCTCACAGCAACAGTGGCATAGTGCCCATCTGCACAGGAACTAGTGTGTATGTACCGCCATATGTAAAGGAAACTTGCTTTATTGCTGCTTTGAGCCACTGGAGCAGTGCAATGCAGCTTCCATGGGGCCGAGGTTCTAGTCCTCTGTTTTCAAGGGTTTATTACATATTGGCAGCGTCACTGCTAGTTCATTTTTTATTTCCTTCACAAACCTCAGATTGTCCATAGACTCCTGGTGACTTACTGCATGTGTCTTCTTTATCTTTACCCAAGTGCTCATACATACTACACAGACTTTTGTTTCGAAGGTGTGAGGAACACAACGTAAAACCCCAGAAATATGAAAAATGTGAGGCAAGAAACACAGTGCAACCCATAATCATACACATCAGTCAAAAGATCAGCAAAGTTTGCCATTGACCAAGAATGAACAGGGCTTTCATACTTTATAAAGCTGAATGGTCTAATTGGTAGCACAGGAGTCAAGAAAGCAGAAATCATGTGTTATTATCCCTGTTCCATGACTCACTTGTAATGAGAACTGGTGAAAAAATCCAGTATTATTTCCACACACAAAAATTCAACCCAAACAATTGTGTGCAAAAATGTTCACAGAAAATTTGAAATAAAATTGTTTTTTTCAGCCAGCTAGAGTTATTTCTTACCTATTAATATATTGTAGAAATAGCTAGTGATTTGGGAGATTTGGGCAGGGGCTAAGTATGCACAAATGCAAAGATACACATATACATTGTCTTCCATGGTATCTGTAAGTTACAGTGCTCTCAGACAAGTGCGAGTAGAACTTCCCAATGCCCCACTGCATCATGCTAAGACTGGCCTGAATGGAACAGTCAAGCAATTCCTGGCTAAATCCAAGCAGACCCATACTTGAGGGAATTGCTCAGATCAAAATTATCCACTCCCAGGTGCTACGATGAACTTCATAGGTATTGCTGGGTGACCTAAGATTAACCAAAAGGGCCAGATAGCCTTAGTATCTAGCCATGCAATACTATAGCACAGAATGGCAAATTGAGGCATTCCAGGCCCTGCACAATCTTTGCCCAAGCAATGTCAAATTACTGGCCCTACGCAACTGCTATGGATTGTTTTCTTGGCATTTAAGCTCCTGAGAGGATGTATGATTATGAAATTTACCAACTGATCCCAATCAGCAATTAACAGAAATGAAAATAATTATCTGGGCTTGGAATCTATGAAAAACAAATAGACATGAGAGAGAGCTCCAGATAAAACTATAAAACCCAACCTGCTTTGACTGTATCAGCCCACCTATGACAAATCTGTTACACTTAGGCAATACTCTTCTAGCTTGTCATGCCAGTAAGTATGACTGAATTAACTAACACATGTCACCAACCTGTGCACAGAAGGCTGGTTTAAATCTCATCTATAAATGAAATTGCACCAGATCAACTAAAGGTGTGATGTCAGTAATAATGGTACATGTAATCACTATAATAATAGTGATGTATGTTATCACTATAGTAGCTGAGTGCTTCACAACTATTAATTGATATATTTTCACAACATCCCTTTGAGATGAGGGGGGTATTATTATCCTCATTTAAAAATGGGGACCCAAGGCACAAAGACTTTAAGATCAAAACTGTCCACTAATTTTGCATGTCTAATTTGACATGCCTAGGGCCTGATTTTTCAGAGTTCTCAGCATTATATAGCACTTCCTATGTTCCAAGCACAGCTCCCATTGACTTCAGCTACAGCTGTGAGTACTCAGCACCCAGAAATTGAGGAACATACTGTCGTAGCTTCCTACTCAGATTTGAACCTTAGCGTTCATAAAATGAGAAGCTAGCATGAAACCTCCAAGCTTAATTGCCAGCTTGGATCTGATATCGCTGCCACCAGCCAAAAATTCCAGTGTTTGGCTCACGTCTTGGTCTCCCCAAAACCTTCCCTGGGGACCCAAGACTCAGAGGCCCTGAGTCTCACACAAAGGAAAACAACCTCCTCCCCTTGTCTCCTCTTTATCTCATCCCCAGCTCCCCTCCCTGGTTATCCGGCAATACTGTACTTAAACTCCTTGAATGCCAAACAGAGAGGCAATTTACCTCCTCCCCTCCTTCTTCCCTGAGGCTGCACAGATTCACCTCCGTTAAATCTAACACAAAGAGGAATTTCCCTTCTCCTTCGTTCCTTAGCCTACCCAGAGAGAAAACTCAAACAGGTCTTAAAAGAAAGCTTTATATAAAAAGAAAGAAAAACACATAAGATGATCTCTGCCATCAACGGTGACAATACACAGGGCTATTGCTTATAAGAAAATACTATGAAAACAGCCTTAGTTCAAAAAAAATACAATTTAACATTCCAGCAAACTACACACATGTAAATACAAAAAAAATTAATAAAAGCTTACTGTCTTTTCTATCCGTTTGTACTCGACAGCTTGGAAGAAGATTAGAAGCTTGAAGATAGAAAGATCCCTCTCATAGCTGAGAGACAGACTAAAGACACCGACCCAAACATTCCCTCCCTGAGCTTTGAAAAATCCGGTTTCCTGATTGGTCCTCTGGTCAGGTGTTTGGTTCCCTTTGTTAACCCTTTACAGGTGAAAGAAACATTAACCCTTAGCTATCTGTTTATGACACATACAGTTAGTGACCACCTGTGAAAAGTCTGGCTTAAGTGACTTGCCCAGCATCACATAGAAAGTCTGTGGCAGACGCAGGAATAGACTCCAATTCTCCAGAGGAGAATTGAGCTCCTTTACCCATGAGACTGTTCTTTCTCTTCCTGTAATCTCCTGTCTCATTCACTACACACTACACAACTTTCAAAGGAAAGGTTTCAAGAATTTTGTAACATGAGCAAAACAATGTCTTTTTCACTAAGTTTGTTCTCAGAAAAAGCTGAACTGTTTTGGCTGAAATTTTCCAGAATAATTCAGCCTGAATAAAACAGCTGGACGCAAACATACACAAGTTCAATACCTTTACCTTCACATGCTTCCATGGCAGATGAGCTGCTTTCTCTGCACAGAGTTTATCCAGATGTGGTAGGATTGGCCTACACTGAAATTGGAAGGTAACCTGAGAGTCCAGCCTGGGAAATAAGATCCCAAATGAAGTCTCCCTCTTTCCAGAATGTTCCCCCTTGACACCCATTTTGCCCATTCTATTCCCCATTCTGTTTCTGCCAGCAAAGACCTAAAGCATCAGGCTTCTGCTTCCTCCTCCTCCCGGGAAGCTCCAGACTAGTTGAGCACCAGCAGGTTGAGGAACAGACAGTCTCTCTACCCTGCTGCCAGCACCACACTTAGAGCTAGGGAAAAAAAATTCAGATGAAACTTTTTCAGCAAAAAATGCAGACAATATCACAAAAAAGTTTAATTTGTGTCGATTTCAGTGAATTGTTTAGGTAGGAAATTTTTTTTTTTTCCAGGTACAGGAGAGAGAAGGACCCACAAAAAGTCAAGCTGGGGAGAGGGAGGGATTGGCCTCATGGATGAAGATAAAGATATGGGGCTCTGGGTGGGTGGGCAAGGGAGGGCAGTTAGGACAGACAAGGATGAGCAAAGTGAAATAAACAGAGAAAGGAGAGAGCATACTAAAAAGAAAAAGACGTGCACAAAACCCTTCGATGGATGGTGGCCTATTGACCAATAAACTCAATTCCTAGTTTATTTGGAGAACTATCCCTTGAAAACACATTTTCAGACATTGGTTACTGTCCATTACTGTCAATGCAAGCAGCTGGGAACCACTCCTTCTGCAGCAGAAAAGGCTACATCTTTAGATCAAGGATTTATTCTCATTATTATTATTATTATTATTATTTAAAATGAATGTTTCAGTTTTAGGGGCCAAAAAGAATCACTAAGATGACACTCCCAGAAAATCTTATGGCCAGCCTTCAGTGATAGACTGGGCAAGGGAGAGAATACAAATATTAAGGAAGGAAACTAGAACATGAAGAAAAAAGGAAAGAAAAATTAAGAGACAGGGAAGAGACCAGGATAAAAAGAGAATGAGTGATAAAAATGAAAATGGAGAAGACACACTAAAGATGTAACCCAGGAGGAAGAAGGAAAGCTGCTGTAGAAGCAGCTGGTTTTCCCTGTTAAGCAGATAAGTACGTTAGTGATACGTGAGCGTCAGAAATTTCCAAGGATGCTGAACTGGGACAGCCTAGCTCTAAAGGACTGTGAAACACTTACAAATATTGTTTCTAAAAAAAGGAGAAGCTGTTTTCATTGTTACAGAGGAGGTAACGAGATGAAGCTTGGTAGTTTTCAGAGAGTTATTAGATCTAATTCACTGGAGAGGGTATGGGCCCCCTACCACCTCCAGTTATTGGCTAGCCTTTCCCATTTTGACTTAACCTGCAAAGGGGAGGCTCCATTCACTTTCTGTCGCCTCAAACAACCATGGTGGACTTTCTGCAAGCATCTATGTTACTAGAAAACAACATGGGCACTGGAGTAAATCTGTCCCAATGTAGGTCACAGTTTCTTCATTTATAAATTGGAGAGGGTTCAGAGAAGACCCATGAAAATGATAAAAGATTAGTAAACCTGCCTTCTAGCAATAGATTCAAGGAGCTCAGTCTATTTAGCTTAACAAAAGGATGCTTAAGGGGTGCCTTGATCACAGTCTATAAGTACCTGCATGAGGAACAAATATTTAACAATTGACTCTTTAATCTAGCAGAGAAAGATCCAATGATCCAATGGCTGGAATTTGAAACTAGAAAATTCAGACTGGAAATAAGGCTTTTTTTTTTTTAGCAATTTGCCAAATTTTAACAATTTGCCAAGGGTCATGGTGGATCTCCATCACTCACAATTTTTAGATCAAGATTGGCTGTTTGTCTAAAAGATCTGCTCTAGGAATTATTATTTGGGGGAAGATCCATGGCCTGTGTTATACAAGAAGTCAGACAAGATTCCGGTTTGGAATCTATGATTATGCAAAGTATGGGGTTTTTGTAAATACCCGTTCTAAATGTGTTTAAATACATTAAAGAAATAGAACCTATTAATTTCTTTAAGGTGACCTAACAGCAGGGAGCACTAACAGATAAAAACATCATCACTGCCACTTATGAGAGAAAACTTGCTATCAGACTATGATCTCATTCTTTCGTCTACAGATAACCCCACCACCACCACTAGCATCATTCCTGGAATGCAATTTCCCCTGCAATTCTATCTGTAAACTTCCCACACAGTTCTACCTATGCACTTCAGTCCTGAGCTAGTAGTCAGCCAGTACAGCATACTGACACTTTTCTCCATTCCATTCTGTTCCCCACAGGCCATTCCACTCCCTTGGTAAGCAGAGGACTGTAGCTGCACAATTAGCAAGCCCACTGAAATGCAAGCTAGCTTGTTTGCTGTTCTGAGGAGAACCGTAGATTGGAGCAGTGAAGTAAGACAGGAGTGGACCTGCATGCGTGTAGTCAGAGAGGGGAAAACAAGGCAGCAAAGGGGGTAGGAAAGAAGGACAGCTAGACACAAAACAGGGTGCATGTGAAAAAGGAAAAGGAGCCATGATCCAGTAAGGAAAGGAAAGGGAATATAATTTCCTTAGTTCTGTAAGATGCCCAAACTACTGAAAATGTATGAACAGAGTCAGGAGGATATAAAGCCAAGTATCAACAAGTGGAAAGTAAGTGTGTGTCAGGGCTTGATTCTCCACTGTCGTCTGCCATGAACCTTGTGTAGTCATGTACATCCATGTAAATTGATCCTGATTCTTCTCTCATTTACAACAATTTTACACCAGCATAACTATGATTTCAGCAGCATTTTTCATTCACATTGGTACCAGAGGAGCAATTTGATTATTCAGTGTTTTGCCCTCCCTTTGCATGGGGGTAAATGACTTTACAAGGAGAATGGAGAATCAGGCCCTGTGTCTCCATGTCAGGTTGGATTCTGGTAGCATCTCTTAGAGGATCTTGGAGGGAACCTAGCCAGACGGCAGAGAGGCAAAATCTAGGACATGTCTTGAGGAAGCTGAAAGCAGAAAAGACTGTAATCAAGATAATAAATAAATAAATAATAGCTGGGAAATAAAGGTTTCTGGGTACTTATATGGGAAGACAATGTAAGAAAATGAATGAAAGCATGAAATATTCATTATATTTTCTTGTTTTATGTGTTGGTCCCAGGATATTAGAGAGATAAGGTGGTGGGAGAGGTAATATCTTTCATTGATCCAATTTCTGCTAGTGAAAGAGACAAGCTTGCAACTACACAGAGCTCTACTTGCTTCTAATGATGAGATTGGCGGATTGTTTGAAGGTCAGAAGAGAGGATTTGGGACTAATTTCTTTCAGGGTGTGGTCCCCATCTAGTATAGATTATAAATGTTTAATTATACCCTCTGTGGGTTCCACTGGGGGATAGAGGACAACTAGGTGTGTGCTGTAGGAGGTTTTTCTGTTTCTGTATTGAAGCAGGTTCTCTCAGAATATTTGGATATTTGAGTGGCCTCTTCCATAATGCAATCTACTTCTCTGGTAAAGTCTCCTTCTTTGATGAAGACAGTTTGAAGTATGTTAAGGTAGGTATCCCAGGTTTTCTCCTCAGAGCATATTCTGTGGTATCTGAGTGCTTCACCGCATCAAGGAATGGACCCCCAAAATACCCTGAGAGAAAGTGCTTCAATACAGAAAAAAAAAACACCAATTGCATTCTTCTAGTTGTCTCCTACCACCCTACACTGGAATCCACATGGGGTATCATCAAACAATTATAACCCATGCTTGATGGGGCCTACTTCCTGAAATAAATCTCTCCAGAAACCTCTTCTCACCTTCAAACAAACCTCCAAGCTCATCATCAGAAGCAAGCTCCACACAGACCAAGACACATCAACTCGAAGTGGCACCAGACCCTGCCATAACAGAAGCAAAACATGCAGGCATAGCTCCACTACTCAAATGTCAACACCCCCCAACAACACACCTTTCAAGATCCATCGGTCTTGAAAAGTGCCTGTCATAACATGTGGCATACCTCACCAAGTGCATCAAATGCTCCAACAACTATGTGGGTGAAACCAGAGAATCACTACACTCTCATATTAACTCACACAGAAAAATCATAAGACAAGAACACCCAATTACCTGTGGCTGAACACTTTTCACAAAATGATCACTCTCTGTCTGACCTCTCAGTCCTCATGCCCAAAAGAAACCTACAGGACACCTTCAAAAGATGAGCCTGGAAGCTTAATTTCATAATTTTGCCAAACACTAAAAATCATGATCTAAATAAAGACACTGGATTTATGGCTTATTACAAAAATCTGTAATCCACTAACCCCCTTTTTTGTTTTATGACTGGAGAAGTGTTAACAGGCCACTTTACCATGAATGCTCTCTTAGCATAAGTAGTTAACACATATTCTTATCAATCTGTTCCACCTTCTATTGTGTTGTGACATTCTGAAGAAGAGCTCTGGGAGCTCAAAAGCTTGTCTTTTTCAACAACAAAAGTTGGTCCAATAAAAGATATTACCACCCACCTTGTCTATTATTCCTTCTGTTTGCCAGAAGCAGGGAATGGGCTACTGTGGAGGGATCACTTGATGATTATCTGTTCTGTCCATTCCCTCTGAAACACCTGGCATTGGCCACTGTCAGAAGACAGGATACTAGGCTAGATGGATCTGACCCAGTATGGCCATTCATATATTCTTCTGGCATTTCCAGTCCCTCAAATCCTCTCCCTACTGCCTGCTGAAGTACTTTGGTTGCTACAGAGGCAAAAGGGAAAGGACTCCTCATCCCCGGGCCATGGAGCTGTTCTGTAGCTATTATTCAGGCATAAAAACATGTAACAGCTTTTTCACTTCACCTGATGGTTGGCAGAGAAGCAGCTGTATCACATCCCATCCACCCATTTGTTTTATGCATAGGCCTTTTAAAGAGCTTTTCTACTGCCCAAAAATGAATAAGAAGTGCTTGCTACTTTCTGGACATATTATTGCCCAACAGTTTTCCTTTTGCACCTCTTTGCATTGACAATTAATGCCTGTAAACAGACATAGGATAAAAATCATGCAGCTGTGGAGAACAAAATTTCCTTATGCATGTACCTTACACATTACCAATAGCACCTTAGATTAAGCAAAATGAAAAAAAAAATCTGTCACCCTACTAATTGTTAACGTTACTTTCTGCATTTCTATCAGCTTGGACAATGAAAATAAACTCATTAGTTAGATCTTATTACCCTCATTTTACATACAGAAAAATTGAGACACTTATCAAAGGTCATGCAGCAATTCCACAGCAGAGCTTGGACTAGAACCCAAGAGTCCTGCCCATAATGATCTAAATAACAGTATATCTTATTGTAATCCTCATTGTTCTTTTCCTTATTCCTCCACCTCCATTTTCAAGATTAGGCCTTAGGGTCCTCCTAAGAGATAGTCTGAAAGATTTTTCCACACTGAATTATCCCAGTGTGTATTGGTCACATGTATCATTTCACTTATATTTCTGTGACTTCTCAGCACAAATACAAGCAGTATGGGAAATGAGAAAGAACAACACTTAAAGGGGATGGAATCTGGCCTTCTGTCCCCTGCTGAAGATTCTCTGGCAGTGGGCACTTCTCAGTGTGCTTAGAGACTGCATAACTGACCCTTGTATCCAAACTGCTCTCAGCCTCCACAGCAGGGATTATGTCGGGGGGGGGGGGGGGGAAGAGGAGGCATGGCTAGATGACACTATGCTGCAGCTATCCTCAGATGATAGTCAGTCAGTCTTTTGAGGACCATAAGGGAGGTCAGCTAGATAGTCAAGAAGCTGGAATCAGATAGCCATTGCTGGCAGCCTGGTGGTCCACCCCCAGTCCTCTACTGCACGAAGCAAAAACTCAGCACAGCAGAGAATCTGACCTGAAGAGTTTTTAAAAGATGGTGATCATTATTATTATATTGCAGTGCCAGAAAAGCTCCTTAGATCTAATCACTGAGACCCATCATCAGGAAGTACATAATGTGTTGGTCACGTCTGCATAACACAGCCATCCACAGGATACGGAATAAACTCCAAAAGTCCTGGCCTGGTCTGCTGTCAGTGTAAAACCTGAGATGGCTACTCTGGCAGCTGGTCTCTTCTCTGGCTTTTCCAAAGTCCTGCTCAAGGATTCTGTGGGAGTGAATGGCCTTTTCCCTGCAGTTCTCCTCCTGGCCCCCACGATTGCTGTGAAGATGGGTCTGAAGGCAGCTGCCTGTCTACTCTCTGGTCCTTCTGCAGGCTCTGAACCGACCTCTTGGCAGCAGAAAGCATCAGCAACTGGCTGGCTGCCTCAGTGCCCTACCTTCAGGAGAGGGGAGGGGTAATGGAGCAGGACAGGGTGGGTTCAGAGTCTGAAGTCAGTGGGATGGGACTGAAGAGGCAGGGACAGACTATAGCTGGCAGAATGGGGGCAGCTAATGGGAAGAAGGGGCAGAATGGGGGTGGGGGACTCTCCCAGTTGTCCCATCTAATCCCAAAATCCCCACCCCAGGCTTCCCCTCTCCCTCTAAAAAATCTTCCACTGCCAGCCCCTTGCCCCCCACAACCTCCCCAACTGCCTAACAATCGCCCTCTGACCTGCCCCCACCCCAGTTCACTCCAATAACCCTCAGGTTCTACCTTGCCCAAGCCCTCTCACCAACAGTTTTGAGGGGTGCAAAGAATAAGCTTCTGCCACTCCCCTCACTCCTTCTTCCACTACTTGTCATCGTTGGTGAGAAACATCACAACAAGCTGCACAAAACAGGAGCCCGAATGAAGAATGTACTGAGAACAGGTAGGTAAAAGAGAGGCTGAGTACCAGGTCCTAATGAATACACGGTCCAATTTATGAGCGCTTCATCATGCCTCTTTTTTCCCCTACTATTCTGGGACACATAAGAAAGCAGCAACAAAATGAAACTGTCAATACTAGACCTGGTCAAAAAAATTTAGATGGAACAGTTTTCGGTCAGAAGATGCAGCTTTGTCAAAATCCAAACATTTCACACAACTGTGTTGCTTTCAATGAAATTTTCAACGTGAGAAAGTCAAGATGAACCATTTGGATTTAGCTGTGTTATTTTGATAGCATCAAGACTTTTTTTATTTTACTGTTTCTATTCATGTAGTTTCAACTACTGATATTATATTGTAACAATGTGTCAATATTATTGAAATGAAACAATCCAACATTATCAAAATGAAACATTTAGATGGTTCTGAATCAAAAGTTTTAAGAATTTTTGTTCTCAGGAAATTTCAAAAATTCAGCTTTTTGTTCCCATTTGACATGAAAACAATGTTCAAAATGTCAGACTTTCCCATGGAGTGGGAATTCTGGTTTCTGACCAGCAAACTTAAGATCTCCGAAGGGGCAAATATCTTGGCCCCACTTCTCCATTCCTCTCTTCCTGTGCCAAGCAAAGATGGCCTTAACTCACCTTCGTGTTCCTTTACCTTCGTCTGTCCAAATACTGAAGGGGCCCTCAGAATAAGTCAAAGCAGCCTCAGTGCTTCTTATGCTCTGGCTACAATAGCCTCATATGAGCTTCCTGCCAGTTGAAAAAGAAGGTGCACAGTGCCCTCTGTCCAAGCCCCCTCATGCTCCCTGACACACTGTCTTCATGCCTCCTGTGCCAGTGGCTGGGATAATGTTATTCTGGGAGCTTTACCTGGATCAATAAAACCTCTTACTTATTTCCCACATGGTTTACTGCTCTCTTATGCAACTGGAGAGGCTTTTGGATGTGGTAGAGCAACTGAGAATTGGGCTTCTCATCAATTTTGCTTTGCTGCTCCACTGATACTTGGAATACAGCAGTGAAGTGAGTACTGAGCTGAGGAGCAAGGTCAGAGATTGGAATGACTCATTGCAGTGCAAAGGAAAACTGAATGGCTCTAGCTCACTCTCCATTGTGACGCTCATTTCTCATTTACAATGTTCATGGAATATGCTGCTGACAACATTCCATTCCTTTCCCTTGTTAAGGGACATTATCTTTTGATGTTTGAGTAGTTACAAAAAAAAATTAATAATAGCTGCTATGTACCCTGTTATGTTATGTCCTCCATTTGGATGTGGGAAGAGAATGTGCTTGATCATTTTCCAGACACACATTGTAATATTTGTAGAAGTTTTGCTCTGAAGAACTGATTGTCAAAATGGCATTAAGGAGTCCCACATCCATTGTCCCTCGATCATTTCTGGATCAAATCTGCTCAATTTACAAGTAAAAAGATGTTTTCAACTGCCAGCCTTGCAAACTTAGTCTGGGATCTGAGAGTCAAGCTGGGCTCTTTCTGAGACATGCATCCTCAACAATAAAGATTCTGCAATTGTAACTTAGGTAATAATTGTGTCAATGGAAACTTTTAATTCTGGCTCTTATTGACTTTAAAGGGAACAAGATTGGTCCCTTAAGTAGTAAATTAAGACTGCTATAAATTTGATGCATAGAAATGGCAATATGGTGCCAAACCAGTGGTTTATAAAGTCTATTAGTGGCCAGTACGCGATGCTTCAGAGGACAGTACAAGAAACCCCTTAGAGTGCATCTACACAGAAAAAAAGCCACAAAAGATGTATTGTAATTAGTAAAAGAGACAGAAATTACTCTGAAGAAAAGGAAGAGACTTTGAGTAATAGTGTGACATAGTCATGTTTCAGATTAGAATGAAATTATAATTTGACACCATTTAAAGTTTTTTAACTTATATGCGAATAACCTGTAAGCTGCAGCTGCGTTCTCTGTCTAAGAATCCTTCTCAACTTGTGTACGTGCTCCAACCACACAAGTGAACAAAATTGTATGTGGTGCAAAAAGATTATAGCTTGGTTCTAATAGGGAAGAACCGACTTCGCTGGCAAAATATTCAGCTCCTAAAACACTATTTTGCAGCTGACAATACGCATTATCCTAAAACAACCATGTAATACTATCTGTAAAAGTGCCATCTGATGATTCCTTTTCACACAACACAAGCTTGAAAGACAAGCAATTCATTGTGTACATCTCGAAATGCATCCCAAAATTTGGTGTTTCAATGCTATCTCTACACAAAGCTCCCAAAGCAACTAACTCAACTCTTTAATGCTCCAACTACGTAGCAGGCAGGCATGAGCCAGCTGACAGCCATATTTGTAGTGATCTCCTGCCCTGCTGCCTTATTTCTGTTTGAGTTGGGGCGGAGTTAACATGAGATTTCAACGGAACTGAAAATATCTCATAGCGCTGACTTTGCAGCATGCTGTGAGTAATTTAAAGCTGCCAAAACTATCTAAATCAACTCCCACAAGGGATTCTTCTTTCTTCAAACCATGTACGTTAGAAAACAAAGATGGCCAGCTGCCATCCTCTTCTTCCTCAGAGCAGATTCCTGCAGCTGGAACATTTTCACTAGAGGCTATGGATTCCAAACCAGCAGACACGCAAAGTTTAAAAATGCTACGCAAGCAACTAGACACGGCACAACAATGACTTCACTTTTTTTTTTTTTTTAATTACCGAAAACAGGAAGGGAACTCAGAAAATGTAAGAGGTACTCTGTGGTCTAAATTCTCAGAACTATGTAGTTTGTTTACCCTCTGCAGTAATTTATATGTACAGTTGCCATGACTGCATGCACAGTCACAGGAAAACTGCAGATTACTACATAAATATTTTAACTGGCCATTTGTGTGTGCAGCTATCATGACGGCTTCCAATTAAAATTAATGGATTTTATATAAATTTTTTCATACAAAAACTATGCACTTAATGCAAATAAATTATGAACATATATTTTTTGCCCATAATTATAGGATCAGAAAAATGTAGGACTGGAAAGGACCATCAGAGGTCATCTAGTCCTTCCTCCTGTGCTGAGGTAGGATCAAACAAACGTAGCCCACCCCTGACAGATGTTTGTCCAACTTTTTCATAAAAACCTCCCAATAATGGGGATTCCACAACCTCCCTTAGAAGACTATTCCAGAGCTGAACTACCCTTATAGTTAGAAAGCTTTTCTTAATATCGAACCTAAATCTTCCTTGCTGCTGATTAAGACCATTACTTCATGTTCTACCTTCAGTAGACAGAGAGAACAATTTATCACAGTCCTCTTTATAACAGCCCTTAACATATTTAAAGATTGACATGCTCCCACGCCCAGGCTTCTTTTATCAATTCTAAACAAGCTCATTTTTTAACCTTTCTTCTTAAGTCAGGTTTTCTAAACCTTTTATCATTTCTGTTGCTCTACTCTGGACTCTCTCCAATTTGTCCACATCTTTCCTACAGTATGGTGCTCAGACCTGGATACAGTACTCCAGATGAGGCCTCACCAGAGCTGAGTAGAGCAGGACAGTTACTTCCTGTGTCTTACATACAACACTCCAGTCAGTACAACCCAGAATGATATTAATCTTTCACACAACTGTATCACATTGTTGACTCGTCTTCAATTTGTGATCCACTATAACCCCCAGATCCTTTTCAGCAGTACGACCACCAAGCCAGTTATTCCTCATTTTGTAGTTGTACATTTGATTTTTCCTTCATAGTGAAGTGCTTTGAACTCTATTGAATTTTATCTTGTTGAATTTCACCAATTCTCCAATTTTCCAAGGTTGTTTTGAATTCTTATCCTGTCCTCCAAAGTGCTTGCAACCCTTCTGAGCTTTATGTCATCTGCAAATTTCATAACCATACTCTCCTCTCTATTATCCAAGTCATTAATGAAAATATTGACTAGTACCAGACCCAAGACTGACCCCTGCAGGATGCTACTACATACACTTTCCCAATCTGACAGCAAACCATTGATAACTATTCTTTGAATAACATCTTTTAACCAGTTGTGTATCCACCTTATAGCAATTTCATCTAGGCCACATATCGTTAGTTTGCTTGTGAGACTGTCATGAAGGATTGTGTCAAAAGCCTTACTAAAATCAGGACGTAGCAGATCTACTGCTTCCCCGCCATCTACTAGGCCTGTAACCCTGTCAAAGAAGGAACTTATGTTGGTTTGGCGTTATACACCATGTAGTTCTGAAAAATGTGTGCTCAGTTTTACTGATTGAGCAAGTTGTTTCCAAGGAGACCTGTTGTGCTAGTTTCCAAACTCTCAGCTTCCAGGGAGAAGCCCCAGGGCTGTTATTATGCAGAATAGCACTTACATTATGGGTGAAAGGTCACAATACATAAATTGGAGAACTTCTGAACGAAAACCAGCAAAAGAGTAAAGGCCAATGTGTTGGACCGGTTCTTGGCCGATCAGAAGGCAGAGAAAGAAGCTCAAGGCTAACAAAATGCTGGCTGAGGGACATAGCCAATGTGAAAAAGAGAGCTGAAAGCAAAGGAGTAGGAAAGATACAGGAGGAACATCTCATGAAGGATCAAGAACTTTTAATATTTAAGAAAAATAATCCAATTCCATAGAAGCCGTGGCTGAGTAATATATGCCATGTGTTTTAAGGCTTTAAGGCAAAACAATAGCTCCACTCCACCCTTCCCCCAGGTGCAAAGGCACCCCAGACAGCAGAAATGATATGATTCCTATGTGCAATTGAGGCTGGATGCGGAGTGGATGGGGGACCTGCAAAGCTCAACTCAGCACAGCAGCACACCAATGGCAGAGGGAGTGGGACATAGGTAGGCAAAGAGTATCAATAAGACTCTCACATCCTACCCTTGAGGGGTAGGAATGGAGTGGAGGCCATGGGCTGAGGTAGACTCTGTGGAGAGGCTTCAAAGTTGTGGCCTGGAGAGAGAATTCTTCATGCCTGCCCTCCCCACTCTCACCTGTCCTGGGCCAGGCCAGGTGCTGGAGTCTGGATTTTAACCTGTGTGCCTTTTGCTTGTTCACTGCACTTAGTCCATATTGTTCTTCCTGCTTCTGAAAGTCAATAACACTCACTCCGTTGAGGCTGACAAAAGTGCTCTGTTCTGAAACTAAGGGCGATAGGCTTTATACTGGGGCTATAAGTCATTGAATTCCTGTTCCTCAGGGGATAAACTTGCTTGCTTGAGTTTGGCCTTGTGAGTGGCCTTTCCCTTGTGGTTTGTCTTTTTCCTTTTATTCGGTGAGTTTGTATAATATATAATCCTATGCAGAACGATTCTATTCTAACACTTTATCATTACAAGCCCATAAGTAATTATTCCTTCCACTTCTATGTTGAAGTTATATATGATGGATCATTCATTGTCTGCATTTATCAGTCCCCAACAACAGACAGCTATAGTGGTCAAAATCTTGTTAGAAGACAACGTTAAAGGTGAATTGCAAAGCACAAATGTAAACTGAGTTTCCCTGATTTCTGTACTGAATGATGCTCACTAACTAGGCTCCACAGGTGAGTCCACACAGAAATACAAATAACTAGCTTTTTAAAATCGTGTTTTGCTTGTTACTTGCTGGTTAGCCAGCGATATTTCAGAAAACATTGCTCTGTGGCATCACAATACCAGGGATTGTGTGGGTTGCAGTGCAACTTCAGCTCCTTATGATTTCACACTCTGAGATATCTTCAGCGTACCAGGCAAATGTCAAGGCTATTTAACAGAGATGGGGAAAAAGAACTAGCAAAATATTACCTAAAACTTATTTCTGCTTTTAGTGCATCCTTCCATCTGGCTTGTGTAGACCAGCACAGAAAACCATGTTTAGCTCAAAGTTCATTATTGCCTTTGCTATATGTGGAATGAATTTTGCTTTGAATGTGCTTTCCCTATGTACTCCATGAGAGGAAGCTAATTATCTCTGCAATCTTCTCAGCATTTTGTGTTTTTAATTATTTTAAGGAGAACACATTGTTCTTTGTGTTGGTTTTTCATGCAACATGCCATTTCCCACATGATTTTCATTTTAAGGAATTGTACTTTTTTATTAGTGTGCATCACAAAAAAACTAATGTGGGTTGGAGGATTAACATTCCTATTTTCATCTCTCTCGTTCACTTCACTGAATCTCCAACAGGATGGATTTCTATTGAATCTCCCTTGGAGTCTCTCATCTTCCTCCCTCAGATTAGTTTCTGTTTCAAACCTCCAAAGCAATTCTCCTGCTTGCTATGCCATCCCTCCATAGATCACTTGAAGCATGACTGGATATAATCTGTATTTTTAGGGTTGTCTAGACAAATTTGCCTTGGTTTTGCTGTAGTAGGTTAGTTTGTTAAACTGAGTTAGTTAAATTCTGCCTTTGGTGCCAAAAACCTATTTTAAACTTAAACCAATCTACCTCCTTGAGCTACGGAGAAGTATCAGGTAATAACAGTAACAGATTTCTTTAAAGATAATATCATCACAGGATTCCCTATTTTAGACCCTGTGTTTTCTTTGTGGTTTTTTAGTTTAGTGGCAACAGTAGTTGGCACCTGAGACACCAGACATACACTGGCCATTGACTTTGGCCAACATCCAGAACAAACCTCCATTGACCTCTGGGGAGCTCAGCCCTTCTGAAAACCAGACCACTTATGTAGGTGCCCAAATGTGGATTGATGTTCCCAACTTTAGGCTTCCAAGTGTGAACACTTTCCATCTGGAACACTATAAATCATTTAGCACAATGAGAGCTCTATACAAATAATAAGTAATAACTTGCTATTTCTGCCATTCACTCAACGCAACAGCATGCTTCCTTCACAACTTTCATCTCCCGCATCTCTCACTCACTTTCCTAGTTCCTTCCACTGCTTTAAGCAAAAACACTTCACCTTGCTCTTCTTCCTCTTCTTCTATCCTCTGAGTTCCCCATGCCTTCTTTATCCCTCCGGTTTGCCGTCCTCTCACTCCTTTATCCAGTCTCTTCAGTGTGTTTGCTGGGTAACTAGACCTTCTTTTAGTCATACTAGCCCTCTTATTTCTCATCATTTTCTTTCTTAATGTAACATCTATCTCTCATCTCTTTATCTTGTAAAACTCTACCTACTCAACTCTGCTCAAAAGAGAGCCCATTCTTGTGAGATACTGGGAATCCGGATCAGATCCAACTGAAGTCAATGGGATTTGAGGAAATTTAGCTCCTCATAGGATCACATTGTAATTTATTGATGTTCCTAAATGGGCTTGTGATGGGGCCACTCACCTCACGTGAGTGCCCCTGCCAGCGAGGTGTGTCTGCACCTGCACTCTCTCAGCTCTGCTCTGATTGCATGACCCCTGTTGATAGTTAAACTTCTTGAGCAGGTTTTCAGTGACTCTGGCCGAGCCACACATAGCCTGTAGGCATACACACAAAATAGACCCCTGCCCCACTACAAGTCTAACAGGGCCTCTCATGGTGGCCTCTGTAACCTCAGTCTGTCGTCCTGTCTCTGGGCTCGATTCTCAGTCAGTCTAACAGAGCCTATCACAGTATCCTGATTAGCCTCCGTCCCTCCTGGACTAGCTTCCAATGGTACCTGCTCTGCTATGGAGCAGTGCCCAGACCCCTCCCTGACACCTCTTCGCTCTGTCGCGAGCTTTTCTGACCCCAGCTCTCCAGCTGAGTCACTAGTTCAGTTCGGTCCCTTTCTAGGGTAACACAGTTCAATTAAATTCTAACCAGAACATAAGAACGGCCATACTGGGTCAGACCAAAGGTCCATCTAACCCAGTATCCTGTCTCCTGACAGTGACCAATGCCAGGTGCCTCAGAGGAAATGAACAGAACAGGATCTAGGACTAGGTGAAGCGCCTGCCCTTTGTCTCCCATTGGATGGGCTGGTAACTTCTCAGGGCTGCAGCTGGCTGGGTAGCAGCTGTTCCTGTTCCTCTAGCTTCCTGCACAACCCACCTCACTAAACCTGGGAAAGAATGGGGCAAGTGAAGACCCTTCCTGTGCTGACTCCTCCAGAGTTAGAAGGGAGGGAGAAGACCCTCCCTACACTGCCCTTCTCCTCTCATGGTGAAGGAGGCAGCGAGAAAATCCTGCCTGCTCCCCAGCTGTCTATAGGTAGTATTTGTGCATGGAGAGGGTGTTGCATGCGTGAAAAGGGTGGATTTTAGACAGTGTTAATTTCTTAAATGACATGGGTGAATTGGGCGGATGTGTGTATGGTTTGGGGTTTCTTTGAAAATTGGTGGGCTTTTGGCTGGTTTTTAAAAACAAGGTTAGATTGGGGGAGTGTTAGCATTTTTTATATATAGTGAGTGAGAGGGGAGTGTGTTTCAAGCAGGGCATTTTTAGGGGGAGTTTGTTTTTAATAAGCATGTTGGGGGTATGTGTTTGTAAATGTAATAGTGTCTTTGCAGGGAAAGGGAATGTGGGTTTGGAAAGAACTTGGCCTTGGGGTAAAGAAGGATAAAACTCTCGGACAGAGAGGGAAAGAGGGAAGGGAACTATTATTTATAATACTGTAGCCTGTAGGGGCCCCAGTCTTGGTCCTCGTTGTGCTAAGAACTGCACAAATACATAGCAAAGAGGAAGTCCCTCCCCTAAACAGCTTAAATTTCAGGAAATGAATGAAATGCTCATGCTGAGGAGAAAAAGGCAGGAGAGAATGAAACGTTGGAGTCTCTTTGCCCTCCTCTCACTCTCATGTCCTTTTCTCTCCTTCTTTCTATCTGTGTGCAAATATATTTAAATAAATGTAAATTCATATAGATTTATGCAAACCTTTACTCTATTGGTTTTCACTGTGAGGATGATGGTCAGTATCCCTAAACCAGGGAGCGGTAGGAGGAGTGCTCCTTCTGCTGTTTAGCAGCGGACAGGAAACTCTGCTTTCATCCTTGCTCCTCCTTACTTTAACTCTTGCCTTCTATAGGCCAAAGGGACTAGGGTAGTTGCTGCTACTGCTGCCTTTCCTGAGCTCCTCCAGCTCTGTGCCTGAGATCATGCTCAGGGAAGTTGTTATGCAGGCAACTCTGTAAGGCTGGAGCACGCCTAGTGCTGATGGATTGTTCAGAGATTTTTAGCAATAGGCCCATAATAAGCTTTACTGAGCATGGCAACTTTCAGAGGCTTCTCACTGAATCAAAAATGGGTGGATTTTCATTGGAACAAAAGCATCTTCCCGGCAAATTTCAGATTCCTGCTCTGAACCTTAGAGATGTTAGAGATCTGAATAGAAACCACTGGAGGGGAAATTAATATAGGCAAAGCTGCTTATTTTTCCTAAACTCATTCTCAGAAACAGCTACGCCATTTTTGCTAAAACTTTTTTTTTTTAAAGAAAGGGGGAGGCGGGGAGAGAGAAAAATAAAGACAAGAAAATCAGCCTTAGGCAATGAGCAATCATGGAAAGTTTCAGTCCAAACAGTAAAAGTTTGTCCAAGTTGTAAACAACTGAACACAGGGGCTTGTAAATGGAAAGTGTTAGGCAGTCTTAAATATAGGGGTTGTTTCCAGCTCCACTTATAATTCCCAGTAGAGACTATGATGCTTCCTATTCAGACACCCATATAGCATGACATAACAGGCAGCAGGGTGCCTGCAATTCAAACCACTCCAAATGGAAAGAAGCTATTTTCAAAGTTTTGAAAACAATCTTCAAATTTCAACCCTTCAGATGTTATCTTTTCACTGCTGATGGCAGAGAACTCCCACACTTACCCAGTGGCTATCTGTGATGATGGTCCTGCTGTTACCATGGGCTTATGCATTCTCTCACACCTTCTGTGCATGTGTCTTCCTAGCCTCAAACCCCAGGAATGGTGGTGTAAGACACTTCATCCCTTTCCCCACAGATCTGCTGGCAACTAGCTGGCATCGGGCAAGTCACTTCACCTCCCTGGGATTGTCTAGTAATGGCGCCATTGTGGAAGTGCCTAGAGACCTCAGCCCAACTCTGCTTGGCACTATGAATTGTATGAAAAAGTATTTCATTTTACATTTCCTGTTTTTCAGTTTCCTTGGAAGCCTGTTTGTTTT
The DNA here is from genome assembly GCF_003597395.2 of Chelonoidis abingdonii. Classification (NCBI taxonomy): domain Eukaryota; kingdom Metazoa; phylum Chordata; order Testudines; family Testudinidae; genus Chelonoidis; species Chelonoidis abingdonii. Next base: position 154,859,909 of record NC_133769.1, on the reverse strand, counting down.
TGTGTAACGAGAAACTATAAATAGAAGCACCTGATTCACCTCCTCTATCCCAACCATTGTTCTGTATTCCCCTCTTATTCACCTTCTCTCTAAATTGAACAGTTCTAACAGTTTCAGTCTTTCCTCGTATGAGGGCTTTTGCACATCTCTAATCATTTATGTTGTTTGCTTCCATTTCTGCTGTATACTTTCTGAAATGGGGTGACCAGACCTGAATTGTCATCCCCTAATTTTATGTGGTTGCAAGGAGAAATTCTCTCCCCTTTCTTCTAACTATGTAGCAATGGAGTAACTTCAAGTCAGTGGCACTGCTATGGGTACCCGCATGGCCCCACAGTATGACAACATTTTTTGGCTGACTTAGAACAGCACTTCCTCAGCTCTCATCCCCTGGCGCCCCTACTCTACTTGCATTACATTGATGACATCATCATCTGAACCCATGGGAAGGAGGCCCTTGAGGAATTTCACCAGGATTTCAACAATTTCCACCCCACCATCAACCTCAGCCTGGACTAGTCCACACAAGAGGTCCACTTCATGGACACTACAGTACAAATATATGATAGTCACATAAACACCATCCTATACCAGAAACCTACTGACCACTATACTTACCTACATGCCTCCAGCTTCCATCCAGACCACATACACATGATCCATTGTCTACAGCCAAGCTCTAAGATACAACCACATTTGCTCCAATCCCTCAGACAGCGACAAACTTCTACAGGATCTCTATCAGGTGTTCTTAAAACTACAATACCCACCTGGGGAAGTGAAGAAACAGATTGACAGAGCCAGAAGGGTACTCAGAAGCAGGGACAGCTCCAGACACCAGCACGCCTAGTATGTGCCTGGGGCGGCAAGCCATGGGGGGCGCTGTGCCGGTCGTCACAAGGGCAGCAGGCAGGTTGCCTTCGGCGGCATGCCTGCGTGCTGCTGAATCCACAGGACCAGGGACCTCCCGCAGGCAAGCCACCGAAGGTAGCCTGCTTGCCGTGCTTGGGGCAGCAAAATACCTAGAGCCGCCCCTGCCCAGAAGTCACCTACTACAGGACAGGCCCAACAAAGAAAGTAATAGAACGCCACTAGCCATCACCTACAGCCCCAAATAAAACTTCTCCAGTGCATCATCAAGGATCTACAACCTGTCCTGAAAGATGATCCCTCACTCTCACAGATCTTGGGAGATAGGCCAGTCCTTGCTTACAGACAGCCCCCCAACCTGAAGCAAATACTCACCAGCAACTACACACCACACAACAGAAATATTAACCCAGGAACCAACCCTGTTACCAACTCTGTTCGCATATCTATTCAATAGGACCCAACCATACTATCAAGGGCTCGTTTACCTGCACATCTACCAATGTGATATATGCCATCATGTGCCAGCAATGCCTCTCTGCCATGTACATTGGCCAAACCGGACAGTCTCTATGCAAAAGAATAAATGGACACAAATCAGACATCAAGAATTGTAACATTCAAAAAGCAGTCGGAGAACACTTCAATCTCCCTGGACACTCAATAACAGACTTAAAAGTGGCCATTCTTCGACAAAAAAACATCAAAAATAGACTTCAACAAGAAACTGCAGAACTGGAATTAATTTGCAAACTTGACACCATCCAATGAGCCTGACTAAAGACTGGGAGTGGCTGGCTCACTACAAAAAATCATTTTCCCTCTGTTGATCCTCATACCTTTTTGCCAGCTGCTGGGAATGGGCCACATTCACCCTAATTGAATTGTCCTCATTAGCACTGACCCCACACTTGGTAAGGCAACTCCCATGTTTTCATGTGCTGTATATTTATACCCCCCTACTGTATTTTCCACTGCATGCATCTGATGAAGTGAGTTTTAGCCCACGAAAGCTTATGCCCAAATACATTTGTTAGTCTCTCAGGTGCCACAAGGACTCCTCATTGTTTTTACTGATACAGACTAACACAGCTACCCCTCTGATTCCTCTCTCATGTTCCTTCAAGTGTGTTTGGCTGTAGGGGGCACCCTTCTTTCCCAGCTGTATTTGACTGGAGAGGGGAGGGAACAATGTCCATCCCTTCTCCCCAAATTTTGCTTTCACTGAGCAAAATTCAAACTCATAGGTGCAAAAGCCCCAGAAATCACCTGACTTACCCAGTGTGTTATGCTGCAAACACCGACACTGTGGCACAGGTAGAGGAGCAAAAAGTGACAGCCATGTGCATGTGTGAATGATGGTGAGGCCAAGAGCTCACACGCTGTCTTAGGAGCTGCAGTACTAAGGTTAAAGCTGACTATTAGCATGCACCAGAGTTTCCTGCTAGCAGGTGTGACAGCTGCTTCCATTAATATGGTCATTGTCATAGATATGCTATCTAGAAAAAAAAAGAACCATAAGAAAATTGACAATTTAAAGGCCACTGTCTGTCCTCATACCAGTGCCACGGACTGACTTCTTTGGGGTTGCACAGGTGTACCGGAGGGCACAGATTGGTAAATTACACTCCCATTAAATAGGATTCAGTGCCAAGTAATTCAGTCAGCCTCCACATTCAGTTTGAGTTTGATGCAGAGAAAAAGGGGGAACCCACAGAGGGACCTGAAGAGGGGGATGACACGGCTGAAACAAAGAGCTAGGAAGGTGACATTGGCAGCAGCTTTTGAATGGACTTGAATGGACCAGGGATACATTAGCAAAAGCCAGACGGGGTGAGGTTGCATTAGTCAAGATTAAATAGCACCTGGGAATTTACAAGCATTAGATCCTCCACAGAACGGCCACAATAAACATGCCTCGCTGGTGCAAGAAACTCTGAGCAACGCACGTTTAAAAAATTACTGCTAAAAACTTGCCCTTTAAGAGCTAGATCCACAAAAGGGACTCAGCCCTGCGCCGCCTGACAGTAGGGACTAGATTCACAACTTAGGCATGGTGACACTCAGCATCCCCAAGCCTCACTTTTAGGAACCTAGAAAAATCACTGGGATTTACAAAGCCGAAGTTAGGCACCTAACAGCCCTGTGCAGTGAATGGAGAAAGACAGGCACCTGTATACGAGATTCATAAAAGCCAGCATGATAGCTGATTCCTTGTCTAAATGAGCCAATCGGAACTGGCAAGAAGAGGGATGTGTCCTAAGACCATCCCTCAGGGAGTTAGGCATTTGGGCGCCTGGTGTGGGAACTGCACTGTGTGGGTGCAGAGGCAGAAAGATAGGCACTGAGGGAATTTTACTGCAAAAATGTACATGCTGATTGAGTTTAGACATCTACAGGGTTCCGTGGCAGCTGACTGAGGTTTGGTGAATCTGGGATTTAGGCATTTAAAGTGACATTTAGGTGCTCAAGTCATTTTATGTCTCTAGCCCTTGGTGCCCTGCTGCCCAGTGGAATCCTGAGCCCTGAGTTAGGCGTGTAGGGTCCCTATACAATGTATGGTGAGAGTCGGGAACCTAAATGGAATCACAGAAGCCCGCAAGCAGAACGGGAAGCTATTGAAGCTAGCCAGCAGGAAATGCCAGGGTCGGAAGCCTAAGCCCCATTCCCTCAAAGGGATTTATATGCCTAACTCTGGGCTGGAGGGAGGCATCAGGCACTTTGCCTGGTATTCACAGCTGCAAACCCTCTCCCAGAATTATCTAAGTCAGGTCAGCCCTTCCTCACAAAAAAACAAAGAGGTGTTGCCCCCACCCCCACTCACTCCTTATGTGGTTTGAGCACTTATCTGGGAGATAGGAGGCCTGAACTGAAGTCCCCAGGCTAACATGGGCACTTTAATTTGTATTTTCACTTTGTATGAAATACTTAAATATTCAGTGGAGCTGGGGCTGGAACTTGGATTTCCCAGGAGAGTGTGGGGGCAATAAAACCATTTCACTTTCTCTTGCCCAGTTCATGTAGGAATCCATACATAGAAGGCCTAATTCATATTTCATACAGCTGTATAAGCACCTTCAGGGGTAGAACATACCATGAACTAAAAGGCTCTTCAAGCTCCTGGAGAAAAGCATAACAAGAACCAATGGCTGGAAGCTGAAACCAGACAAATTCAAATTAGAAGTTAGGCATAAATGTATAACAGTGAAGGTGATTAACCACTGAAACAAACTGCCAAGAGACGTGGTAGATTCTCCACCTCTTGATGTCTTTAATTCAAGACTGGATCCTTTCTGGAATAGATGCTTTAGTCAAATACAAGTGATTGGGCTCAATACAGTTGTAACTGGGTGAAATGTAATGTCCTGTGGTATCCAAGAGGTCAGACTAGATGATCTAATGACCCCTTCTGGGCTTATACGCTATGAATCTATAACTCTATGAACATGAGTGAAGAATGCAGATAGAACCTAGTGGATTTATACCAGAGTAACTGAGAATAGTAGCTGGCCAAAAGATTGTTCCCAGCCCATCCACTGATACCATAGGTCTGCTACATAGATACTAAATATTATGACTTAACGTAATACTGCAGTTTCACTACTTGCACCAATATTTTTATTAAATGTTGAATCTCTTTGGATTAAAAGGATTTTTTGGCACAACGTTTAAAATGTCACTCCAAAAAATGTGAACTTACTGGGCTTCCAGTTAAAATCAGTCATTTCAATACAGTTCTGCAAGAGCAATGGAGGCAAAATATGACCTATGATGTTAGAGTTTGCATTAGTTGCCATCACGGGAATGTACATGAATTACATTACCTATAGAAGGGCTTCTCTGATGTTCCCTGAATGCAATAGGAATGTAGCTCAGTAAATTATTGTCTCTGGGCATTCCCATTGATTTCAGTGGTGTTGCATAGTAAGTTAATCAAGACAAAATGTGGCCCATGGAAAATTAGAAGGAAATAATGTCTAAATTAAATATAAGAATTATGAAGTTCAAACATAATGTATTCCCTTAGTTCTGAGTGCAACAAGCATAGAAACTCCTAGTGCTACCCATTATGCTAATTGAAATATAGAAATTGCTAGTGCCACCTATTGATGGGAATAGAAAACTGTCAATTATACTCAATTATTTGCATAATGCCAAAGAAAAGTAAAATGGGGAAATAAGCAGTAGTTATTGCTCTGTTGTTTTTGTGAATTATTTCAAATTGATACATATGAAATTCTGTCTTGGAATTTTTTTAATTTAGGCTGTTTCACATAAATCTATTAACTTTCAGTTGCAGGTGGGTAGATGGGTTGGAGGAAATGACTGTCAAGGAAAGTTAAGTTGGTTAAGAGTAGAGCACCTGAAGAAATAGTCTGGGATCTTGTGAGCCTTCCGATTGACTCTTTGGTTGCACTGTTCACGTTGCCATCACTTACTTTAAACATAAGCTTTGAAGCAAAGAAACTCCTGCTTTGGAATCAGAGAAATATCCTTGGAGGACTGTACAGGTGTTTGGTGATAATATCAAGATTTAGGCTAACACAGCATGTCTGCAACTCCAACATCATTTACTATGTCCTGGAGCTTCTCCTCTGCAAGTGCACATTCCCAGTCTGCACAGAAGGTAGATACCACATCTGCATCACTCCCAGTAGCTGCACACTTCTCTCTAATGGGACTCTCTGAAGAAGGGTCTCTGGGTCATCTGAGGCACAGAGCAAGGAACTGACCATGCTTCAGCTTCACACACACACCCACTGCAGACCCTGCATAAACATAAAAATCCAGGGGGCAGTTAACACAACTCACAGCTCTATCAACTACAACTGGGCCCCTTCCACAATTGCTACTGAGCAGCCTCAAGCAGGAACAGCTCTAGGAATTTTGCCAGCCAAGGCAGAAAAAAGTCTTGGCGACCCTCCGGAGCAGCCAGGCATAAAACCAAAACAACAACAACAACAGTAAAAAAGTCTGGCTGATCAGTAGAGCAAATAAATAAATAAAGTGGCCAAGCAGTACAGCGGTGCGGCAGCCCTTGGAAGATGGCTCCCAGAGTGAGTGCCTGGCTTGCTCACCCCTAGAAGTAGCCCTAGCCACCAGGGAGTCCAATTAATGGCAGCATGAATTCTTCTGGATCCCTGAGGGGGAAATGGGTCTACTGGAGCCAAACAGAGGCAAATGGCTCCTGACTCCAGGAAGCTAGGGGTGCTCTTCCCCATGACTCCTCCAAGTCCTTGGATTTGGGAGGCCTTGTTCCCTCCCCACTCCATAGTCCCAAAAGAGAAAGGAGATGAAAGGGGAAGAGATGGAGGGAGAGTGCTCAGTTATTACACTGTCTAGAAAACTAAAAGTGGAGAGAAGATAGCTTGAAAAAGACAAAGGAAAGGGTGAGACTCATAGCAGAAGGCAGGAAAAAGGAAAAGTACAGGAAATGGAAAGACAAAATAACAAATACAAAGAAATCAAGCCAGATTTTTGGTTTAACTTACTAGAAAGTGTACCTGCAAAACACTACAATCAATGACTTTTTACAAAGCTGAAGAAAATGTCAGATGTAGAGCAAGCTCCCTTTTCCTTCTGAATGCATAGGCCCAGATTCTGATCTTTTTTGCAATGGTGTAGATCTGGAGTAATTCAATTGATTTACACCAGTGTAACTAAAATGATAATCTTCAGTCTATTAACTCAATACACTTGCTGTAAAGCTTTGGTAGATTATATGCAAAGAGGTACAGGAGATTTTTGCTCTTGCATTAGGCCCTGTATTTGGCTGCTTTGTGATTTCTCTTTGCCTTCCAGAGTCCCTGCTGATCTAACTTGCACTGCAGGCTCATATGGAATGAGCCAATTGAAGGGAGAAGGATATTTCTCCGCCTTTTCATTTGGCAGCCTTGCATCTTGCAATGTTTATGGCCCTGACGTGACTTTTCAAGCGTGGGCAAATTTGCCACATTCTCCCTCTTTCTGATTTCATCCAAACCATACCCCAGAAGCTCTGGTTTTAATATCCTTCTGCATATTTTCAGTTGAATCACAGAAAAATCAATACACAAAGAAGCATCCCCCCCTCTAGGAATATGTCATTTCCCTGTTAAATTACCATCTTCAAACTCTCTTGATCATATCTGATTTCCTCTTTAAAACCTTTTAAATCTCTTCTAAGCCCTGGATGTCCTTGTCAAGTGTATCCTGCTTTCAAACATGCCTTCGCAACTGCTCATGGCTTCAAGAAACTTAATAGTAAGCAGCATTTCCCCAGTCTGTGCACCAGAAATCAATCTCTCTCTAGCTAAGCAGGGTGCCTTCCTTGCCTTGACTTGCAAAGGGAACTGATACTTTGGGGACACCCCTAGTCTTTCTGCATTGTCAAACTACCAGGACCATGAAGGCCACCTCTCACTGGTATGACATTGAATTGATCACAGATACTTTCATCTTTAAGGTGGGCATGCTACATGCTGAGTTTCCATTTGATCTGAGCATAGTGCCATTTAGTTCCAGAGGGAGCATTTTAGGTTGGGACCTTTGAACTATCTGAACAGATCCTGCCTATATGAGCTACATCTTGTTCATTGTGTGGACTATCCTTCAGGGTAACGAGTGACGGGTTGCCTGGTCCTGCAGGACTTTTAGGAGAATGGCTCCCAACCACCTCAACTTCACCTGTACCAACAGTGGCCACTGCCTCCAAATCAACTGTGCCCACTCTAACGGGCAATAGTGTCTGAACTGCAAACTGATTGGTTTGCAAGGATTTTAACATGGCTGAGAGCATGCACAATGGATTGGGATGGGGCAGCCCCAGTGCACTGGGGCCTAGCATGGAAAGTCACCATTAAACTAAAAAAAGGGGAGCCCAAAAGCCTGAAGTGTTGGTGTGTAGGCCAGTGGATGGAAAGCACTATTCTGGGATTTCTGTCAAAGAGCCTCTTGGGCCCTTCATAGTTGAGCTATGGGCCTATCCTTTGTAAATCAGGACCAGAACCCACACATGGCTCCAGTAAAGAACAAAGCCCGTACAGGCTGTAGAATTATCATCTCTCTTTGGCTTCTGATTTACACTAGTGTAAACAAGAGGAGAATCAGGCAGATTATGGGATAGATTCTGCTCTGAATTACAATAACGTAAAGCTAGAATAACTGCATGCAGTCTGTGGGCCAAATTCTGAACTGAGTTTCCTTGATGTAAATCAGGAGTAATTCCATTGAATTCAATGTAGTTAGTCCAGATTTACCCTGGTGTGACACAATTCACACTTAAAGAAGAACAAACTCCTTAGAAAGACTCTCTCAAGGGACTGTATCAACAGCATTTATTTGATCTCATCAGCAAAACAATCTATTCTCCCCTTTCCTGCTCTGGCCTCTCTGTGTCCCCTTTTCCTTGTATTTCTTAACCCCTTAATCCCCATATCATTTTTATCCATAGCAAAAATATTTGCCCATCTGTGAACTCTTGAGAATCCTGCGGTCTCCTGTGACTGCAAGATTCGTCAGAATCAGCTGTTTCTCCTCTGTGTGCAGAAAAAAGGTTACAAACTCATAAAACTCTCAGGAGGGAAAAGGCAAGTCTCATTCTCCTCCCCCTTTCTAGTTAATCACCTGCCATTTCGTCCTACTTTGCTAGATCTTTCCTCCTATATTTTGGTGTAGAGCCAGTATTACAGACTCACCCATAGAGCTGACACTTGGTGCTGGACATTATTAAAATTTGTACTCACACAGGGTATGGCTACACTGCAAAAAAAAAAAAAAAAAAAACACAACCTCTGCAGCAGCAGAGGTCAGAGTCCAGGTCTACAGACGTAGGCTCCTGCTAGGGTACTAACAATAGCAGTGTAGACATGCCTGCTTGAGGTGGAGCTCGGGCTCTCAGACCCACTCCCTTCGCTGGGTTTCAGAATCTGAGATCCAGCCTGAGCAGGAATGGCTACACTGCTACTTTTAGCCCCATAGCAAGGGCCCGAGACTGTAGACCCAGGCTCTGAGATTTGCTGCTGCAGTAGTGGGGGGGCTGCAGTGTAGTCACACCCATAGAATAACTACCAAACAAACTGGCAAAGGCAATGGCACCTAGTACTTATTTTCCTCCGAAACCAAATACAAGTAAAATATTGTTTTTCCTCTGCACGTTTCCTTCCACTTCCCGCTCAATGTAGCGCTTGTTTCATGTCTCCCCACCCTGTCTGCTTGCAAGGACATATCCACGGGCTGTGTCCAAAGTGGAAAGGACAATATTCTAAGAACATTTCCAAATGCAGCAGGCCTCAAAAGGCGATATTCGCTCTGGCTACAAAAATAGCATCCCCAGAGGCTAAACAGAAGAAGCAACAATAAGTGGATTACATCCCAAATTACTTCCGAAGGAAAGATGAAAATATGAATGTGATTTATAGACTCACACTGAAAATGGCTGAGGATAAAAGCAGGAGAAGAGCACTAAGGACCCCTTGTTTATCCTCTTTTCCCCCCAGGTGGCAGTGGTTTCAGGAGAATGGATTGTGACACTGCCTGAGTGAATTAGGGAACAGACTCTCCTTTGGCTTCTGTAATGGGAATGGAATTGTTCCCTGCTGCTTCCTTTTGCTGTTCATGTAAACAAATGTCTGGAACTTGCATCTGTAGCTGAAATGAGCTGTTTGCAGGGAGTGATGGTTACAGAAACAGGTCCCATTTAGTTCTGTCTACTCTCAGAGCTCAGTCGCCAGAGAGACTGCATGCTCACTGGCCTGGCAGTCGGGAAACTGGGATTTTAAACCTCTTTCTGCCACTAATTCTAGCTCTGATCCAGCACTCTGATGACCATGGATAGGCCCCTGAATCTGTTCAGAGGCTCAGGGCATGTCTACACTTAAAACACTGCAGTCTTCCTGGTGTAGCACTTCAGTGAAGATGGTACTATGCCGATGGAGGAGTTTTTCCCATCAGGATAGTTAATCCACCTCCATGAGAGGCAATAGTTATGTCAATGGGAGAAGCCCTCCTGTCAACATAGCGCTCTCTCTGCTGGGGATTAGGTTGGAATAACTACATCGCTCAGGGGGATGGATTTTTCACACCTCTGTGTAAAGTAGTCATCCCGCTGTAAGTTTATAATGTAGACCTGGCCTCACTGGAGTCAGCAGAATTTTCATAGGTCTTGGGTCTGCCTGTGTGAAACAAAATGCAGGAGTGGGGTATCCATGTGTGACCTTGGCCAAGTCATTTCTCCTTTCTGTGCCACAGGTTCCCGCTCTGTAAAATACAGATAAGAGTAATTACCCTCCTTTGTAAAGTGCATGGACAGTGCCTGCTATTAGCGGAATTCAAATTTAAAATGAGACAAGCTGTTGCACAAGAGAAGGGGCCTAGAAAGGAGATCTGACTGTCATGTTATTCTGCATGCTCAAAAGTGGAAGGCTGTTTCCATGCTGAGAGGGTTTCGAGGGACAGTATGCATGATCCACTTTTTTGTTAGATTCTTAGAGATTTCTTTTAATTGTAAAATAAAGTTCTTGTCCATTCAAATATCCCTTAAAACACAAATAGAATAGTATATAAGACACAGACAGGCTCAGACGGATGAGCATATGACACCTGTAAATGACAGGCCTTTTTTGGTAACTTTTTTTAAAATCAGTCAGATCCTCAGCTAGTATAAATCATCCTTGGCATAAATATAAATGCTATACTACTATGTCCCTCTTTATTCTTATGACTGTTGCAAGACAGATTGGGTTTTGTTATCATTACTTTTGGATATGTATATATTCTGTATGCCTATTAATAATAATTAATTGGGCTCTTATCTTTCAGAGCTCTTTAGAATCCTCATCTCTCTCTCTCTCTCTCATTTCCATCCATTCTTGTAAAGCATCTTGCACACCTGAATATAATTGAAGCCAATACCGCATGCAGTCATTTTGAAAGAAAAACCCTTTATAGTGTCTCACACTAAGAGCTTGCCTCTATAATTCGTTTACACTTTCATCTGATACTGCATTTTATTAATGATATTTTATTAATAAAAATCATGTTATTGCTAAGTGTCCCTGACCACTACGGAAAAGGATAAATGGACACAAATCAGATATCAGGAATGGCAATATACAAAAACCTGTAGGAGAGCACTTCAACCTCCCTGGCCACACTATAGCAGACCTTAAGGTGGCCATCCTGCAGCAAAAAAACTTCAGGACCAGACTTCAAAGAGAAACTGCTGAGCTTCAGTTCATTTGCAAATTTGACACCATCAGCTCTGGACTAAACAAAGACTGTGAATGGCTTGCCAATTACAGAACCAGTTTCTCCTCCCTTGGTTTTCACACCTCTACTGCTAGAACAGGGCCTCACCCTCCCTGACTGAACTAACCTCGTTATCTCTAGCTTGCTTGCTAGCATATATATACCTGCCCCTGGAAATTTCCACTACCTGCGTCTGACGAAGTGGGTATTCACCCACGAAAGCTCACGCTCCAAAACGTCTGTTAGTCTATAAGGTGCCACAGGATTCTCTGCTGCTTTTACAGATCCAGACTAACATGGCTACCCCTCTGATACTTGTCCCTGACCTAGGTACCTGCGGTAATGCAGAAAACAAACCCAAAGTAACAGGAAATAAGTCTTCATATGTAGCTGCTATTCCAATTACCATTCATTATGAAAATGTTTACTCAATTTTCTTTTTCATGCTGCCACGTTGTGTTGCTCTTTGTTATTTGATTTTGGTTTTATATGAATTATTTCATGATATTTTAATTGTTTTTACTGTATTATTGCAGTACTCCCAACAATTCAGTGGGTGGCCACTTTATAAACAACAATATTAGCATTATTGTCATTATGAAATGACAGATATTAATTGCTGTTAGTAACTTTAGTACAGAAAGGCCCATGTCTTAAGAATCCTAGTCCTGCAAACTTACTTCATTTGGATACTCATTGTAGCAAGTGCTACATCTCGTAGTGCTTGCAGGGCTGGACAAACCATTTTTCTGTGTCCTTCTTCCTTGATATGAGGCTGAAGAAATCTGGAAGCATTTTAAAGAGTGTATCTGTTGATCCTCTAGCTCCTGCTACTTTAATGCTTATTGACAAGTAGCCCCACTGGCACCGTTTATGTGAGTAAGGATTTTTTGGATCTGGCCCATGGATATGGGGAGGTAGAGCAGTAAAGCCCAAAACCTTGGCATGCACCCGAAACTCCAGAGGCAGGTACACAAAATAGAGAGGAGTTTCCTGTAGTGAGCAGCAAGGCTGCGGTTAGTGGCGGTTTGTATAAAGTCTATTTGAACTCAAGCCACCCCTACTATAGCAGCACAAAAACTCACTGGATTTTCTGATGAAAGTTGGTGAAAGTGCCATTGATTTTATTGTCGGAGGTAGAGCAACAGGGAGGGGGAAAGAATTTTAGTGGGTCCCAGCTGCTCTTTGACTCACAGTAACCAACTCCCCAAAAGCAGAAGCTCCAAATTATTAGATTTTTTCCTTTTACTAGACAGACAATGGTCCCAGCCTGCAAACATTTAAGCTGTAGTGTTTAAAATGGTAACCAGACCCACATGACTAAACACGAACACTCACAGCAGCAAAAGCTACCCTCTGCACTGAGGATTTGAAGCCACGTCCAAAGTCACCTTCAGTCTTGTACTTTTAGCCTTTTGATTTATTTATTTTTACTATGTTTAAATCAATTCCCCACATCTAGGTAGCCTAGCTAGAGAGATCTACACATAATTTTAAAAGCCTTTATTTTCTTTGTTTGAAAAGGTACCTTTTCCTGTAGCACAGAAAATGTTGGATGGTTGGGGGGATTCAAAGCATAAACTGATGATTTTACAAAAATCCCATCAAATACTCCAAAAAAAACCCCAACCCAGCTCTGAAAGTGTGTGGAAAATATCATTGCTTCCCTATCTAGGCATTTATGTTGCATTAATCTCCTCAGTCTCATTATCACATCAGCATCATGCTGGCTCTGAAGATGTATTAACCAAATGCACTAAAATGTGCCAGGAGGCAGTGCTGATGGATGCAATCATATGAATTCATCACACCACAGATGAGTTGAGACACTATACAGTGCAAGGACCCAGTCCTGCTTCCATTGACATCAATGGCCCATTGCTTACAGTGAGAGCAGAACTGGGCTCAAAGTCAGCACAACTGTATTAATAAGTTGCTAAAAATAAACATTAATATTATTCATTGTTTTGGTTCCATTTACATTTTAATTCATCGCCTGTATATGTCATGTCATTTTTGTTCTCTTGTATTTATTTCTGTTGTTCCCTGGCCTTTGCAAGAAGGAGAATGGGAGAAATCTATTAATATAGAAACTAGATCAAGATCCTGCATTCTTTGTACCCCCAAGACTCCCAGGGCATGCAAGGAACACAGGCTCAGGCCTATACATATTACCTCATGCTTCTTTGTCCACTGAGTGGTGGTGGTGGTGGTGGTGTTATTTTAATGGCACATCTTTGCTGCTGCTGTTATTTTAGCATCAGATTTTATTACTTCCACTGACATAGGTACAAGCCCCAAAGCTAGGTCAGGGACATAGAGGTGGTGAGCATATGGTGAGCCAAAGGAGCTTAGGCAATGCTGGAAGCTTGTAGTAGCTATCTGTACTCCGGGTAAAATTCATACCTGAAGCTCCACACAAGGGCCAATGGATGAAATTGAACCCTTCATAAAGGATTCAAATTGGTCTTATGTGGTAAGCAGAATCTTATGTAGGGCTTCCACACCAGGGAGGATTTCACCTGGAGGATTTCACCTGGAGGCTGTAGCTATTTGCACCAAACCAGTGGAAAGTTTTACAAAAAGCTAATTCTGTATTAATTTTATAAGAAAACAATTAACATGTGCCACACAAGCAGAGACATTTCCTACAGTGTTAAAAGAGGTTAGAAAATACCCAGGGGGAGTGGGGAGCATGGTACTCAATGCTCTAAAAACATTCAGTGAAGAGAAGATATTGTTACAGTTAAATATCTCACTTACATGTACAATGAGGCATCTCATTCAAAATAATCATAGTGAAATAAATAAAATCACACTGATATTTCAACACTATTTTAATGGATTTTTTTAATCTTAAAATATTTTTACTTTTAAAACTATGATTAATGATAATACTTTGTATTTGTATAGTGCCTTTTATCTGAGGATCTCAAAACATTCTCTACATGAGGGTGAATTTTGTATTATCTCCCATTTTACAGGTGGGAAAACTGAGACAAAGAATTTTGTGTAAAGTTTGGGCACCCAAACACCGAGTCACACAAAACTAGTAAATCCTTGAAAATCTGGGGCTAAGTGACTTGCTTAATTTCACACAGCAAGTAAGGAGCAAAACTTGGAACAGAACTCAGGTCTCCTGAATCCAAGTCCCCTGCTCTAACCATTAGGAAGTGCTATATCACTTAAAATAATGTTTCCTGAAGTGTACAGCATAAACTCCTGGATGGGGATTATAAAGAGCTAGCTAGGAAGCATAGATACACTTCTTAATTGCTCTTCAACATCTCACTTCTCATTTAAAAAAAAACATCAATCTCTAGCAGTTATTGTTGCAAAGAGAACCTTCAAAGTCTGACACAAGGGTAAAAAATGCACAGACATCTGCCTGAGTTTGTAGAGAGCCTGAAACAGTAGCTCTGAGTTGTGAATGGCACTGATCATTTTGGTGGGTGCTCACTCAGATGCTGATGATATGTTATATGTCCACATTAACTATTTCACGGCTCATCACATATTGTAAGAAAGGAGAGGAAGTGATATATAATAAAGATCTACGCCAGCATTTCCCAAGATACGGAGGGCATCCTCCTGGGGGAGAAGGGAGAGGAAGGGGCACAGAAGGTATATAAATTAACACGAGTAAGTCTTGAACAACACATTCCAGGGCAGCAGGGGTAGGGATGATTGGTTTCATTTTCCTGGACTGGGGCTCAGCTTCCAAAAGTTTGGGAAATACCACCTTAAATTATAAAGCAAATTATATAAAAACACAAAAACCGTGGTAAAATAATCTTTACTAGCATGGAGCAGAAACTTTCCCAAGACACTGCAGTGAGCTCCTACTGAACCTCTATCATAAAAAAGGGTTGAGGCCCCTTTGAAAACTTGGGTGTAAAACTAGGAGAGTTTGCCTCTCTGCACCACAATTTTTCCAATTACCAAAATGCACTTAAGTCAATCAGAGTTCAAGGAGTGGTAGGAATGCAACATGGAGACATCGGAGTGTAAAATGTTGCTACAACCTTCCAAATGCACTACTCTCCAGCTGTTTTCCCCACATGTGTTAAAGATCAAACTGCTGACATCTCCCCCTGTACTGTGCAAATGGCGCTCAGAATAAAAGAGCAGCCTGATTGCGCGGGAAACGAGGGCTGGGAGCTGGAAACAATAATTGCTTGTCTCCGTTGCACATTCTCTGCAATCAAAATCCAAAAAGCAGGGGGACAGCAGACCCCTTCTCTTCTTTTTAGCTTGTATCTCAATAGATATTTGGAGAGGAAACAAACTTTTCAAATCCAAAATCCCAATCCTTTTCAATCCCAAAATTATTCTGACTTCATTATTTTGGGCCTGATCATGTTACCTTCACTTGCCTTGTCAATAGGATTTAAAGTATGATGTCAGGGCAGGGGCTCCCGAAGTTTTAACTCAACCAGTTTAGCATGTGCCAAAAGCAGTATGCCTTATCTAGGCTAGACTTTTAAAACATGTTAGTTAGCACACACCAACATAACCCTGTCAAGCTTGGCCTAGGCAGTGGATCAAGTTTTCAAAAACAACTAAGTGACTTAGGCCACGTCTATACGACGCGCCGTATCGGCGCGTTACAATCGATTGCTCAGGGATCGAGATATCGCGTCTCATCTAGACGCGATATATCGATCCCTGAGCGCGCTTACATCGATTCCGGAACTCCACCAAACCCAACGGAGTTCCGGAATCGACATGGCGAGCCGCGCACATCGATCCCGTGCGGTGAAGACGGGTGAGTAGATCGATTTTAGATACGCAATTTCAGCTACGAGAATAGCGTAGCTGAAATCGATTATCTAAAATCGATTTTCGCACGTCATGTAGACCTGGCCTTAGAAACCAAAGTCTCGTTTTCAAAAGTGACATTGGCACTTAGGAGCATAAGTCTCTACTTATATACTTTTTAGCCAAGCCATTACCCAGTGACGTTAGTGGGACTAGTCATATGAATAAGAACTCAGAGGCGTTGTGGCTTGATTTTATTTTCTATTATGGCATCTGGTGTCACTATAATGGGGATCCAATAATAATACCAATACTTCCGAATGAAACCATCCTGGGCTCTGTAATCAGAAATGCTAAACCTACCAAGAGACGTCATCAGGCAGGTAAAATAAAAACAAGGCTTCTTCCTCACTAGAGTCCAGTGGAGAGCAACCAAGCAGATCAACAGGTTTATATTAAAAAAATGATTTTTTTTAAAAGAATCAGATTTTGTCCCTCACCCTCTCAGTTCTAATACGTATCAAGCCAAATCATCCCTTAATTACAATGAGCAGTTCTGTTTAAAAGGACATACACACATTTCAGAGAGACATATGATTTTTCAAGTCAAGTATCTGCTGTAGTTACTAATAACACCCAAGATTCCTGTGATAGGGGAATGAGAGGACAATATTTTACTCTGTGCTCTCCATATGGTTAATTTGTGCCACTGGCAGCACTTTGTGCATAGGCAGTTTCAATTTTCTTTGTACAGCTGGCCCTGATCCTGCAACCGTTCTGAGTATGGTTACCTTTACTACTATGAGTGATGTCAGTGAGACTGCCCAGGGGGTAGCAAAGTTAAGCACATGCTTAAGCCTTTGCAGGTTTGAGGCCTAGCTATCAAAATGGGGAAACTGACTAACTGAAATGACCTTGCTAAGTTCCTCTCTAAGCAGGTTTTTTTTAAATCAGCCCTTAATATAAGAAACTGGATGATTTTGAAAGTAGGCAGTAATCAAAAAATCATGTTGACAGTGTCCCTTTTGGATTAATGGCAAGATACAACCCCAGATTTGCCCCAAATTGCACGGTTTGGCTTTGACTAGACTATTATTGTCTTTTGCTAAAAGCACCAGCTTTTCTTCTCCTCGTGGCTGCTTTGCAGTTGCTCCCGAGTTATTCAACATTAAAACATCTTTCCATTCTGCTTGGCCCGCGCCTTGCTCATTAGATGTAAATGCTTCAGGAATTTCTCCAGCTCTGCTTCAGTTTAGCAAAGTGACAATCTTAGGCAAATGTTTTCAATGTGTCTTTCAATGTGTTATTGAGTTTTTGGTGGGTGTGTGTTTTTGTTTTTTAATCTTCTGTTTAATACTGAGGAGTTTTAGAATTACTCTTTTTGAGAGAAAATTTCACCCTGATGCTTGTCTTCTCGGAAGCCCTGGCTGTCACAGATATAAATCTATAGTATAAATGGGAGAGGTGAAGATGCAAAGTGGCTCTGATTAAAGACAGGGAAAAATTTCCTTCTGTTTCAAGGTTTCTAAATAGCACCTTTTTAAAAAGTTGTGAACTTCAAAGACTAGTGAAAATTTAATCAGCTAGACAGATGGTTTTTTATAGTCTTTTTGGTACAATCTATTAAGATAGACACACACAATTAAAATTTTCACTCTCCAAAACTGTAGTTATCACTACTGAAATAAGAATAATGGGAGTTGCTTCTAGTCAAAAATCCCCAGTTATTAAAGGAGTGATAAATCTAAAAAATATAGGGGAAAATAAATAATATGAATTAGAAACAGGTGATGCAAGTGGCTCACTACTGCAAGTTGTGGAGCTCTGACCTAATCCAGCAATGTTCTTATGTATGTGCTTAATTTTAGGTATGTGAGTACTCCCACTGAAGTTAATGGGGCTATTCACATACTTAAAGTTAAGCATGTGCTTAAGTACTAATGAGTATCTAACCAAGTATGCAGTACAGATGCAAAGGAAACCATCATTATAAATGTTTTTCAAAGTTTCGTGCTTCTTTCTAATTAATAAGTTTCTCTTTTCTCTGCCACTATAATTTCAAATTTAATTGGAGGGAAAAAAATAATCTAGTATTGCTCTGACCTTTGTAAATTCCTCCATTAAAAAACTAAACTCTGTCTTCTGCATCTTCCTTACTAAGATATTTTGGATCTGATTCTGAAAGGTGACTCTGCTGTGTTTTAATGTGATTTAAAAAACTTTATCCTGATCATTGCAAAGTGGGCCGGAAACAGAAAGGTTTGACATGTCTATGTTAACCAAGCCTTCTCATCTCAGCAGTGCTTGGCATGCAGAAAGACAAAAAGCTCTTTCTTTCTATCATTTTAATGTGGGGAAAACTTTATTTTTAAAATTTCCTCTAGTGTGCCAGGTAGAATAAGCAGAACTATGATGTCAGGAATCTTTTCTTTTTCATAAACTAATTTCACTATAAAATCTATGATGGGTTAATCTCAGATGAATCCTGAATTGAAACAATGTGGGACTTGCATTTATTTCACTGCACCTGTAATTTCCACTCTTTCCCTTCCTCTTTAAGCAGATTCCACAGTATTAAGGTGTTTGGCCCCTGCATCCTCTGTTAGATCAATATCTACAACAATTCTGATTGTTACTGATCATGAAATGATGCCACTCCAAGACCCCACTCATACAACCTTGACAACTTTCTGCTTTAAGACCCTGTTCTCCTGCTCACAGCAAATGCCAAAGAAGGGGTAATAATTCTAAGCTGAAAAACTGCATAAATGTTATTAAGAGGGTCATGATTTAATATGCATTTAAAAAAATCTGTTTCAACCCACCGATATGTAAATGGACGAGGGGGCTATAAACCTACTTTTTCCCTATTGGGAACACCCACTGCTTAAGGACCCTCCCCCCAGCCTAAAGGGAGGATCCACAAGGCCTGGAAACCAAATAATTCCAGGGGACAACTAATGAGATAACAGGGCCAGGAGTGAGGTCTAAGGGTTAAACAAAGGGAACCTACTTTTTGGAAGGCATCTGATCAACTCCACCTTCATATTATTATTTCTTATTTGTATTGCCGTAGCTTCCGGGAACCCAGGCCATAGACTAGGACCCTATTGTGCTGGGAATTGTACAAACAAAACAAAAAGACAGATGCTGCCTTGAAGAGCTTGCAGTCTAAGTAGATGTAATATCCCAAATATTAATGTCTCAGCAGTAAGATTGGTTATTTGTCACATGGTAACAAAAATGAGAAAAGCCTGACCCTGGTGTAGCAAAAGAGTCAAAAAGTCACAATTCAGTTGGGGTTTTTTTTAAAGGCAAACAGTAACATGGTGAAAAAATACTCAAGAAACATTTTCATTTTCCAGCAGAAATGTGTTAATAGCTGGTGTTCATCTAACCAAATAATCTGTTAATTATAAAGTCTCTGGGAACAGTGTTTCCCTATTTGTCTTGTGACAAAGTTCCTCCTTTACCTTGGTGGTCCTGTGCTTATTAGCAGATTTGCACACCTCAGGGATCTTCCCCTCTGGTGGAACCCACAGTCTGGGTCAATTCCTCCTGTGTCTGATCAGGCACTGGGAAGTTTGAGGGGAACCCAGGCCCGCCCTCTACTCCAGGTTCCAGCCCAGGGCCCTGTGGATTGCAGCTGTCTATAGAGCCATCTGTAACAGCTGCATGACAGCTACTTCCCCATGGCCTCCTCCAAACACCTTCTTTATCCTTACCACAGGACCTTCCTCCTGGTGTCTGATAATTCCTCAATCCTCCAGCAGCACACCCTCTCAGTCTCAGCTCCTTGTGCCACTTGCTCCCAGTTCCTCACACACACTCCTTCTTGTCTAGCTCCTCCCTGCCTGACTGGAGTGAGCTCCTTTTTAAACCCAGGTGCCCTGATTAGCCTGCCTTGATTGGCTGCAGGTGTTCTAATCAATGTAGCTATCTTCTCTGCCTTCTAGAAAGATCTTAACTGGCCCCTGGTGCCTTGATTAACCTGGAGCAACTGCCATTTGGTTACCATGGTCCTAGGGATTTGTTTAGCCTGGGGCTAACATACCTCTTCCTCAGTACTTTACTGTAGCCATCTGGCCTTGCCCCATCACAGTCTGTATTTTGCCTACTACATTATTGGCACTGTATTAATATGATTATTAATAATAATAGAATAGCTCTGCTCAGGGACCAGCTGCTGCCCGATTTACGTGCTTAGTTGTTTTTCTGGTCACCAATTGTTCATGAACTGATGCTGGTTTCCTCTGAATGAATTCTTTATTTGTAAGTTTGGAGCGTACAGGTTGGATGAATGATTTTCAGACTGCAGTTCCACTCGCAATTCCCATTGTTGTGTGACTGGTCACCATGGTCACACACTGTTGTTTCCATTTCCTGGATAACTGAGACGTTTTAAACAAGAGAAGAGGGTTCAGTGGTGGCTTTGCCATGAGCCTGGGAGGCAATCAGCTGTGCCAGGTCTCTGCCTACCATGATAGCCATTCCCTGGATCACTGGAGCAGCTATGCTGGTCAGAGCAATAAGGGGAGGGAGAGGAGTCAGTCCTTGCTCTAGTCCTCCCCCTCACAATCAACTGCATGAAGTGGAGACATAGCAGCTCTGTGCAGCCTGCTTCCCTCTCACACTGCTACTGCAAGGTGGATAATCAGTACAGGCTGTGCCTCCTCCTCTCCCTGCACTCTATGCAGACCAACCCACACTTTAGTGCATAATTATATGGAATAATTCCCTTTCCAGGACAATTTTGGGCCGTGTAATCACTCATGCTACAATTTATGACAATTTGAGAATTCACAAACATTGTCAGGAATACCCAGCAGTTGTCCAGATACTCTTAAATAACCAATAAAAAGGCCCCATCTGGGTGAATTCATGAACCAGGTTTTTCCACTACCCCGTGGTGGTCTGTGACAGTGTGATAAGGAATCAGCCTTGTTCATAACATTTCAGATGAATTTAACTGGCCCTAGCCAGCATTCTTAGTCAATACTTTACCCATCTGCCTTGTACAATATATTGAACTGATTTCCAGTACCTGCATAAATGACATTGGACTGTAGTTAATAGGTTCTGCCTATCCCCTTCAAGAGCCAGGCTAGTCCCTATGTACAAAAACCCAACAAGGGGACGAAAAAACATCAAATTCCCATTCATGTGTCACATAGTCTGGGGATGTGGTGTGCTCAGGCCCCTAACCCTCCCCTTCTCTTTCTTTCTCTCCATAGTCCCTCTTCTCTTCCTCCCCCATCAATCCCCCATCTCTGTTGTGTTTCTTACTTTTGTGCTCCTATTAACTCCTTTCTTCCTGATTTCCCCATCACTCCACCCACGGCATGATTTTATAGATATATATAATCAAAACCAAAATGCAAAAATATACCTGATCACTGATTCCTTTACTTGTATGTTGCACCCTTTGCCTCCCCCCTTTTATCTATTTAGATTGCAACCTCTTTAAAGCAGAAACTGTATGCCTAGTGCAACGGAAGCTTGACCCTAACTGAGGCTGTTAGGAACTATAGCAACAACAGCGAGAATAATAATTGATCATTCCTGTGGCTCTCAGGGTTCCCTAGCTCAGCTTCTCAGCCTGGGGGTAGCTCAGCTCCTACAGGAGCCCAATGGACCCCCAGTCTAGTTGCTATCTCCAAACTCCTCTTCAAGGGACGGGTTGATATGGAGGAAGCAGAAAGGGAACCACCAGTGCCCAAAGCCTTCTTTGGAGTAGATTTGATCGATCAGGGGTAGGCAACCTATGGCACGGGTGCCGAAGGCGGCACGTGAGCTGATTTGCAATGGCATTCACACTGCCCGGGTCCTGGCCACCGGTCCGGGAGGCTCTGCATTGTAATTTAATTTTAAATGAATGAAGACTCGGCACAGCACTTCTGAAAGGTTGCCGACCCCTGCCATAGGTTATGATAGTATTGGATCATTTCCTATTGTGTCCTGTATGAATTTGATTAATCCTGTCTTCATTTTTATAGAAAAGTGAATAATTCCTCACATTTTCCTGGAAAACCCCTCCCCCTAGCCTCTTACTCCTAACCAGACAACAAATCTGAAACCTCTCTGATGAGCCGGCACTTCAGCACAGATTCCTTAATAAAGGAAATAAGTGAAGACCTATCATGTAAGTATAGCCTCACAAAGCCTATTCACCAACACCATTTTCTTCAATATCGAAACAAATCACTACAAATCTCCACAACCATCCCAGCTCCTTGTGAGGGATTTCTTGAATCCAGGAGCAAATTAGTGTTTCAGGGTCAACCTGAACAGTCTCTAAGAAGGCAACACAACCTTTCTGCCACTCAGCCAGAAAGCTGCAAGATTTGCACAGCAGACCTGCCATGCTACAGTCTTGCGTGGGTATCACTTAGCAGCATTAAAGTGGATAATGTGCCTGAGCTGAACAGAGCCTTTACCTGAGTTGTTTGAAGGACACTTTTTTTATTTGCTCCAAGCAGCCTGGACAGGAAACCCCAAAATCCTAGAACAATAAATCCTTTGATTCTTTTTTTAAATTTGAGAGTGAAATAAAAACGTTTAGGCAGCCAGGGCTATGTGCTGGACTATATGTTTCCAGGCATTCCCACACACCTCAAGCACACTGCTTTGAAGGGTAGATCCAGCTATTTACTTTAAAAGCACAGTCTCCCAGTGGCCTTGCGTTAAGGGCTGTGAAGAAGTTACACAATAAAGACGTCACATGCTAGAATGCCAGAATGATGGGCATGTTATAGAAAACCTAACCTGACAACAAGATAGAAAGCATAAGGAGCATTCTACACTAGAGGCGGACTTGATTCCTTTCATTTGCTAAAAGCAGTCACACAGACCGAGAGCCACAAAAAGATGTAAGCATTGCAATACCTAATTTTAGGCACCCTGCCAGCCAGGGGAATCCTCAGCCTAGGATTCCTAGGCACCCCAAATACAATACATAAGGAGAGTTAGATGCTTAAGAAAGGGATCCTCCGAAGACTGCAGATTGAGCAGGAAGCTGTCTAAGATAAGCAGTAGGAAATGACAAGGAGAGGGATGGGTCCAAAGCCTCATTCATCGAAGGGAAGGGCTGGAGGGCCTTGAACTGGGATTTCTTATATCCCAGCAGAGGTATCTGACTACCAGGCTATTGGGTGTTCTTAGCGAGGGGGAAGGTGTCTTTCTGGCCCCTCTCAATTACTCATTGAAGCTGTTCCACTGTGTTGAAATAATTTTTGGTGTAGGGTCTTAAACCCAGTTCTCCCATATCCAAGGGAAGTGCCCTGCTCTGGCCTAGTGAGTATTCTGTGGATATTTATGCATGCATACATGCACAACCCCCAAAACGTTGTGAGCTAATCACCCCCAACCATCTTTTGTGCGGGCTAAGCATGTTGGAACACACCTGCCGGGTTGGACCATGCAGGTGAGGGAATATTTAGCTTGAGAATCCCACCAGGGCTTAGGTGTGAGCCAGGGCACCCAGCAACTCAGCAGCATCAGGACTCAAGTCAGCTGTGCACATGCCCATCAATGGAAACTTCCTCCAGCGACATGTAGAATATGAACCCGAGCAGCCCCCGGGGCTGGTTTAAGTAGCAGTGTAGATGGTGAGGTGAGTACAGACACACCTGAAGGCTGTGGTATGAACCCGACCACATACCTTACATGGCTCCCTACTAGCCCAAGCCAGGCTTTCCCATCTGCATTGCTATTTTTAATATTTTTAGAGATTACCCTACTGCTTCCCTGCAGCTAGAGCCTTTCCCCGCTGCAGAGAAAGAGTCGGGCATCAGGGAAAGGCTCTGCAGAGGAGATACATTGGGGAAATGCTCCCTCCTGTCCTGCCAGAGATTTTCACTGACACGTGTAGCTACACACAGCACTGGGGACACAGTGTGTGTAATTGCGCAGCTCTTCCATACCACACAAAGTGGTGTGTAGTGTAGAGGCAGCCTTAGGCACCATCACAATTTAGAGGCCTACATTGTTAGGCCAAGGTAGGCAGTGCCGGAGAGGTGGCTTTGAGGATCTGAGTGGCATAAAGTGCATCTCAGTTGCATTAAGTGGCAATGAGGCACCTAAGTCTGTTTGTGGACCTAACCCTCTAGCTTTCCTCTGGCTTTCTCTGTGATTGATCCAGCATCTCAGCACATCAGAGAAAGATGCCAGTACACAAATCAGGAACACCTGGTGACTCCACAGATGGGGAGGGCAGTGGCTGGTGGTGAATGCCTGACTGGAGTAGTTGAGACCCCGGGTAACTGCCCAAGGAAGAGGTCATGGTGATTTCAGTGGGAATTTTGGATGATCAGCAGCTCTGAGCCTTTTTGACCTAATTTTCAGACCTAAAAGGTCAGCACCATAAAGCCACTATGAGTGGTGGGTGTTCAGTGCCTTACAGGATCTGTCCCTAATACAGCAGCTTGCAGGTAAACAAGGCTTCAGCATAACTTTAGGTTTATCATACACCACAACATGATAAAGAATAGGAACTTTGTTACTTCATTCATTCAAAGTTTAAGGCTGAAAGGGAGCACCAGATCATCCAGCCTGGCCGCCTGTATATCACAGGTCACCCGCACCACTCAGCCACCCGCACAGTAAACCCTACAGTCAGAATTAGATCAAAGTATCACAGCCCTGTGTGTGTCTGGGAAACACATAAAAAGAGTAATTTCAGAAGCAATTGCTACATTTGCAAGAGGAAATGTTGCCTGAAGATTTATGGTCACCCATCTCAATTATCTCATGGAGGTTTATTTAAGCTTAGGCAGCATTTGGTATAATGTATGGGCTAGACCTTGCTCCCACAGAAACCAGTGGGAGTATTGCTGTTAGCTGCTGTGAGAACATGAGCAGATCCTATTCATTTTATTTCCTGTACTTTTCTCACCCAGATGCACAGGAGTGCTAATGGCAGAACAAAACCAGATGAAATGTAACGCCCATCTGAATGATTTCAGAAGCATAGACTAAGATGTAGCGATAGCAGGACAGCACTGGGAAGACCTGGGAGCCAAGCTACACAAAATGTGATTTGTAAAGGTCATAAACAAGCCAGAACACCTGGATATTTAAACAAATAACATCTTCAATCTTATAAAAGGATTTATGAATGGGATTGAGGCTCATCAAAACGCCAAGCTGATTCCTAGTAACTGTGAGAAAATCACCTTCAATCTAATTCTCCTGAAAGAAGCAAATGGGATGAGGGAATTGACAGAACTCTCCTTCCTGAACCCCACGCTGGACATGGCTATCTACAGCCCGAGAGAATTGCACAAGGTAAATACACTTCCCAATGCGAAGTCCGCAGGAATTGTTGGTGGTGCGAGACTGATTGGAGAAACCAGAGCACTCTGACATCTCCAGATCATGAGCTTTGGGTTGGTGTGTGGCAGTCCAGATCAGTTCAACAGACAGTCTGGTAATATTGTATTACAAAGATTATTAAGTATGAGGTTTAGCCTTGTGAGACCACAAAGGGGTTTACAAAATGTAACCCTGAGTTTGAAACTGATTCTTCCCTGCCAATGGAACGTGTGATGCTGCACTTGTGAGATAATTATCCAGCCACTCTCTAACATTAGTTTTATTTTCTTAAAATAATGTATTGATTAATTGAAAATCATAACAGTGCTGGGGTCTAATAGTATGGCCTTGAGGCAAGTATAGCGTATGTAATTTGCTATGGAAACTTCCACAAATCGCTCTGCCGAAACACCCTCAGTCCTGATCTGCATCCCTATTACAATCCTGGGACATCTTCAGCAGCTCTGTTATATAAATTATGTGGAGGTTTTCCAATGTGTGCAACCATTTATTAGAGTTTTTGATGAGAGGCCACCAAATTTATGTTCCCTTGTGACCTAGTCTAGAGTTTACTGCAGCTCTCCAAAGGTAAGGGGAGGTGCTGGTGCACTAATTCACTGAGCACCAAGGCCTCAATATTGGGACCACATCCACAGAAACGTGCTGATTATTAATATAACTTGTATCAGTACCTAACCAGTTTGTAAGCTACTCTTCAGAAACTGTAAATCCGTTGTTTTAAGGCTGGTTGGCAGTAACTTCTTTCCAAGCTATGCCCAGCTGCTTCCTACCTGCTGGGAATGTCACTGGGGATGTCCATTTGACAATGCTCTAGGTGTTTCGTATGTGCCCATTGTGGAAGGCCGGGCCATTGTCAGTGTGGTGGGGAAACAGAGACAGATTAGATGTCAACGTGAAAGTAAATCTTAGGAAGACAAACTGTTAGTGGCTGGCCTGAAGTATTTGCTGGCCTCACTCTGGCCTACATTACAATCATAATTTACATTTACAAATATCAACGTTTTCGATCTTACATTGTCTCTGAAGCAATCTTTGGACAACTACTTTGCATCTGTCACTGGGTCTTCTTCACACCAGCTTCATAATATTGTCAGATCAATAGGGCTACTTACAAATGGCAAGTGGAGATATTAATTTTTCTAATGCTTTCATCACTGCTCCAAATGATTTTGTAACTCATTATTTTCTAGTCTGCCAATCTGCACACTTAAAATATTGTATTTGCTATGAATGCTGCTGAGAGAGCTTTAACTGGACATAGGTTTTCTGATCATGTTACAGTTTTAAAATATCTTTACTGGCTTCCAGTAACATTTCAGTTTAATTTTACAATAATAACACTTTGCATTTCTCTAGCCACTGTCACTATAGGGCCTTATAAACATTACCAGAAGAAGAAGAAGTATTTTCTACCCAAGGATTTCAAAGTGCTTTACCAATCAATTAGGTTAATATTATTATCTGTATTTTACATAGGGTGAAACTGCGGCTAAAAGGCCTTGTCTACACTGGCATTTTTTTCTGAAAAATATCCCAGTGCTGCTAACAACTTGCAGTGCATCACTATTAGTGATAGCAGTTGTGGAAGCCCTCGTGTAGATATGGTACGGGAGAATGCCAATATTTTTAACATTGTGTTGTGTGGACCAGCTCTAAGCAGGGTTAGATGATGAGACACTTTAAAAGACAAGGCTGCCTGGAGTCCTCTTTACACTACGACTCCCATTGTTGCTGCTGCCAGTAGAGATGTACCATTTTTACCAAAGGTGGAAGTGTTTGTTCGTTGATTCATTCATTTAAAAGGCTAATGTGGTTCAATCAAAAAGATTAAATGAAAGCTATGAACACCATGCACCCTGACTAGCAAATTCTCATCATTTCACCTCTGCGTCTACTATTTAATATTAAATGCTTCCCTTTCCCCTGCTACAAACTGTACAATATCATTTAAAAGTGTTTGCACAAGATGTTTGAGCACTAATATTTGGTCACAAACTAATAAAATTTCATCGCTAGATACTGAGAAATCCAGCCCTTCTGGGAAACTATGATAATCTAGGAAGCCTTTTTTATAGTATACCAATACTTAAAGGAAGTATTTTTTCCACACAACGCACAGTCAACCTGTGGAACTCCTTGCCAGAGGATGTTGTGAAGGCCAAGACTGTAACTTTTTCAAAAAGAACTAGATAAGTTAACGGAGGAAAAGTCCATCAATGGCTATTAGCCAGGATGGGCAGGGATGGTGTCCCTAGCCTCTGTTTGCCAGAAGCTGGGAATGAGCGACAGAGGATGGATCACTTGATGATTACCTGTTCTGTTCATTCCCTCTGGGGCACCTGACACTGGCCACTGTCAGAAGGCAGGATACTGGGCTAGATGGACCTTTGATCTGACCTGGTATGGCCGTTCCTATGTTCTTATGGTAGAAAACTCCCACCAATGTAACTAAAATGATTGATTTAGTTACACGAGCATAAACTCCTGCTATAGATGCACTTAAACTGGTTTACATTTCCCTTAAACTGATTTAGCTTAAAGCATAAACTGGTTGAAGTGCTTTTCGAACCAGTTTCAATACACATACATTAGTGGTTTGCCCTGGTGTAATTGCATTGATTTTAATGGGTTTAGTTACACTAGCACATTTTATAATATAGACCAGGGCTCAGAGAGAGAGAAATTTAAAAAACATGTTGGTCCTTGAGGGCCCAAGACTGCAAACCTTGTTTCATGCAAGAAATCCATTGACTTCAATAGGAATACTTGACTTGTGTGAGTAATTCTTACTCATGTGAAGAAGGGTTTGCAGGATCAGGCCCTACAGGAATAGAAATGTTATTTTCTGGAGGTACCAGACTTAGAATTGTAGAATCATAGAAACGTAGGGCTTGAAGGAACCTCAAGAGGTCATCTAATCCATCCCCTGCCCTGAGCCCGGGTCTCTCGATCTCTCTCTTGCTTTTCCATCTGAAAAAAGCATCAGTTTTCTGTAAAGACAGATATAGATAGACCAGGATACCTCTGCCTGAGGGAGACTAGTTAAGCTGATATTTGATATAAGAGCTCAGCCTGAAGTGGGAGGAGGGAGACATGATGGATGGCTAATAGGAAGTTACTTGACTTGTGCTTGTAATAGAAGCTCTTTCAATTTTCCCTGAGATCTCGTCACAGACGTTAATGTCCTTTGAATTCCCACCTTTTCCCACTTCCTGCAGATGGAATAATTTTGGATAGTTTTGGATATTCAAAATAAGTAACAAAGAAAACAAGACATTGTTTGACATGCTGTCTCCTTTCTAAGACTCTGCTGCCTTGGAAACAATTCCTAGATATTTTCATATTATTCAATTACCTGCAGTCTTAGTTTAGTGTGAACAATTCACCTCCTTGCAGGAAGAATTTAACAGGCATGACAGCTGAGCCCACCAACTCAATAAGATAGAGATTACTGTAGAGATAAACCTTTCTCACTCGCTCACTCTTTTTGGATGAACTTGAGCAACACAAACTAGTCTGAGCTCCCACACTGTACTCCTGGTTCCCATGTAGACAGCTCCATCTCCTTTTCTCTACAATGTCACCTTCTGACAGCAACAGCATCCACTCTGTGGGCAAAGCGCAGGAGGAGCACACATGCCTTGGAGGTTGTATTTTCATTATTTCCTCAAATTATCAAATACAGTACAGACTATCACAGTCTCAGCCACTTCTGCTCAAATACACATTTAGAACTTTCTATCTAACACTTAATTCTAATACAGCATTTGAGATCTGCAGATCACAAATGGGGGTAGATTTCATACACCCCATTTTACAGATGGGCAAGTTGAAGCACAGAATGGCGACTTGACCTGTATAATGTTCCACACCAAGTGAGTGGCAGAATTAAGAATGGAACTGAAGTTTCCCAACTCCTTTTCCTCTGCCTGGGTTGCCTCACCACGCTCTATCAGATAGGTCTTAACCAAAACTCAACTCTAAACAATCAGAGCTGGAACCATATTTTGCAGTTTAGGCCCATGGAGGCTACGTCCATCAATGGTTATTAGCCAAGATGGACAGGGATGCAACCCCATGCTTTGAGTGTCCCTAAGCATCTGACTGCCAGGTGGTGGGACTGGAGGACAAAGGATGGATCACTTGATAATTGCCCTGGTCTGTTCATTCCCTTTGATGTATCTGGCATTGTCCATTGTAGGAAGACATGATACTGGGCTAGATGGACCATTGGTCTGACCCAGTATGGCCGTTCTTATATGATTATTTCTAACCTATGTACAAGTATACATGTCTTGTGTATATCACATTATACATAGATTCATATACATGAATAGGAATGTATGTAATTACCTATATACATTAAAATGACAAATAAGTGGTGATTATATCTCTATGATCAATTGTGGAAGCGTGTGGTAAATTGTATTTATTGTTGTAGGAATTACCAGCCCTTTGACTCTTGTACCTGCTTTCTGCCCACTAATCCCTCTTGGCCAGGATTACTTCCCACTTCTAAACCTCTGAGCAGATTTAGACAGCCACTGTTTGTTGTAGTTATTTTAGACATCCCTGCTTTCTCCTTCCTTCAAAGTCTGGAATTTCCCCCACAAAATTACATGATGCTGAAGTACAAGATGGTCAGTATTCAGCCCAGGAACACGTTTAAGAAGAATAGCTCATGAACACTTAGATCCAGGCATAAGAGCTTTATACCATTGGAAAGGACTTGGGAATTCCCTCCTTGCCAAGGGTGTAACGCTGTTGTCCCTAATCTTGGTAGGATACAAGTCATCACATCATAAAATTAGGACAGTGTGGTGGAGCTTTTTTAGATCTTTCTAAAATGTATTATTTTCTCTCCCTCAAAAGCCCGGCAGCAACTAAGCTGCATGGCTTGACAGGAAGAAGGATATGAAATGCTGACCGAATTTGACAAAACGTAAAACTCTCAAACGTTTCTCAAACGTTTTCTTCTGTAAAATATGTGGGGGGACTGTGTAGTATCAAGGTGTTACAGTCATTTGTTTAGGGAAATGTGCATATTTCACTCGTGGCTTCTCTGCCTGCAGTATGGCTATTTTAAATTCGAAGAATAAAACGCTTACCGCATCACTGTGTTCTCGCTGCTCTCTCTAATACAGATCATGGGCCTGTGCGTATCTCTAGAAGTACAATGTAGGCAACTGAGCGAAAAACTGTGCTTCAAAGGAAAAGCCAGATTTCGAATGTACCCACAAAAACGTCAATTACAAAGTTCTGCTGAGCAGATGAGCTCACTAAACTCTCCCCCATCAGCCTGCTAATTTAACTCCCTCACTAATGAAAGATACAGCTGTAAATGACGATGAATAAATTATACATAAAGGATTGAAAGATACAGTGATTAAGACAGGCAGGACTTTAGCGCTGATCATGTTTAGCCTACGGATACCTGGAAACCCAGAGATAACAGGGATGTGTGTTAATTGATTATCTAAAACCGTTACTGGACTTGGCATTTCAGCGTCTGATTTAACCCAACAATTAGTTTTCCCCATCTCTGAAATGCGGATACTATTTCCCCACTTCCCAGAGAAGTGGAAAGCTCCGACTCATGAGTGCTTGCAGCGCGCGTTGAGATGCGCAGGCGACAGGCAGCAGCGCGGTGCCAAGTATCGTTAGCGATTGCACAATAAGCCAATGGGAGGGGAGTGACCTAGACGAGGTCATTCGGGGCAGGTCAAGGCCAGGCCCCTACAGCAGTTAATCTGCAGCACTAGGGACCAGATGAGTCACGGGGCTCCCCGCGGCCGAGAGCTCAGCTCTGGAGCCACTGCAAACCCTTGGCTAGAGAGGTGCGGGTGCTGGGGCCGCAGTGAGAGCAGGGCCGGGCAGCAAGAGAGGAGGAGGCTTGCAGGACTTGGGAGGCTCGCGGATCCGGCTGTTGAGCTTCCCTCTGGCCGCCTGCAGCTGCTCTGCTCCCGCAGGGTCTCACTCTCCACCCAGCCCAGCGCCCTGCCCCGGGAGCGCAGCCAGCACCTACGTGTTGACCCGTCCAGCCCGCTCCGCCTCCCCCAGGCCAAGCCCCGCCGGAGCTGTGCAGCGGCGCAGACAGAGGAGCCCTTTCAGCCAAGGCGCTGCATGTGCCGCAGCCCGGCTCAGAGGAGATTTCAGCGCCTGCCTCCTCCCAGGCGTGGGCAGACTGCGCCCTCCATTAGCGCTCAATCCCGGCCGGCCGGCGCAGCTCCCTGTGCCAGTCCTCTGCGCTCCGGCGTAGCCCCGGGCTGGCCATCACCCTCGCCCAGCCGCACGCAGCCGGCCCTGCACACGCACCCGGCGGCTTGGGCTATGCAAGCCCAGAGCAGTACTGCACCCCCAGCCGGCCTGCTGCCCGGGGGCCCAGGCCAGTTCTGAGACCCAGCGGCCGGCCTGCTGCTCCGGACTCCCCAGAGCCGGTCTGCTTGGCCCAACCAGCCGCCGGAGCTATGCAGAGTGGTGGGGATAAACCGCAGTGGCGATCCTGAGCCATCCCCCAGTTATGTGCCTAAGGCCTGGGCTCCGGGCCCTGCGCAGAAGAGCGGAATTGGGGTTCGCTCCGTGCCTGGGGTGGGGGGGTGACTGCTATGGCCACTGACTGGAGCAGGGGCGCATTTTAAAAGATTTATTGACAGTTGTGGGGCGTTTTTCCTTTCTAGGACTCTGCGCTGATCACGTAATTACAGAACAAACCAGCCCCTGGCTCCTCACCCAGTGCGCACACATTCATGTACGGCTCCGTTCTCTACTCCTTGCTCAGGAAACCCGGCATTGGCCGCCGGATCTCTCTCTGTGTGTCACACACACTCACTTAGAAAGTCTCCAAACAGCCCCTGCCATGCCGTGTGCATATTTCAGAACAACCCAGCTCACCCGCGGGGGCGGGGGGGTGTAATCCAGAATGCCTTTCCATAACTTTGTGATTCGAATCCAGCTTCAGACTTGTGTAAACTGAGTCTCATAAAACAGCACATTAACTCTGACAACAAGATTCATTGCTGAGGCATTAATAACTTGCATCAACTGGAGAGATCTTTATAAACCCAGAAGATTTATCCAAATCATTCTCCACCTCCACAGAGCACATCCGGGCAGCAAACATTGCCCTTCACTTCAGGAGAAGGTGAGGCTCTGTGCAGCTTGGGATCTCAGGTCTCATTACTGTTGAATACATACACGCTAACGCGAGGCCTTGGCCATGGCCGGGAAATCTCAATACTCCGTGGTTTGTTTAACCGAAAGGGAGATGTGTGAATGTGAAAAGGTTTGGCTCGCTGGTGCAGCTGGGTTTTCGCGGAATGGTTTTTGTAAGATTCACCGAGAGAGTCGCAAAAAAGGCGCTTCCAAACAAGAATGAAAATGAAACGCAGCGTCAGGCAGCAACACGCACATTAGCTTCGTTTCTTTAGGGAAGGGGGTAGGGGTCCCAGAACACGAAAATTCACAAGCAAACCTGACAACATACAGTCATCCACCTCGCTCGGGCACATCCCGGGGGAGAGGCGTTAACACCTCAGCTAGCCCTGATTAAACCCAAACCCGGTCGCCTTGATAACCAAGATTAAAATATGGAATTGAAGGATCAAAAGAGTCCCAGCTGCGCCCGGGTTCCATTAAATATTAGTCTATACAGAGAGAGACCGCACTATATTAGCGTGAAGCAC
This sequence comes from Chelonoidis abingdonii, assembly GCF_003597395.2. Classification (NCBI taxonomy): domain Eukaryota; kingdom Metazoa; phylum Chordata; order Testudines; family Testudinidae; genus Chelonoidis; species Chelonoidis abingdonii. The sequence continues at coordinate 154,827,036 of NC_133769.1, read as the reverse complement.
TATTAATTATTGATTATTAAGTATTGATTACGCATTTATTATTTATAATATTTTATGCTCGACCTAATTATCGTGATTTTAAAACCTCCTGAGATCCCATTTTGTTTCTTTAATTTCAATTTAATAAAAATAAAATTAAACTCTGGTAGATAACGGAAAACTTTTAACACAAATTGGCTTGAAAATATGGAATTTGTGGGAAGTAAAAATAAATCCATTGTCAACTACAACATTGTTGATTATTTGCTGTACTATTTGGTGCAAGACTTTGAGTTTGGACTATTATCTTTTTAATTTCACTTCTAATGCACCTTTTGAGATTTATTAAGATTTAGCTTCAAAGTTTGCATTTAATTGGTAATTTTTTTTGTCAATAAGCGTGGTAATATGCTGTACACGTCTATGTAGAGCGATAGGTTTCTATCTATAACAGCTAATCTATTTTCACCCAGCAGCAAAGGAAAACTACAGTAGATTTGGACTGAATGGATTTAATGAAGTGATTGTGCAAATTGCACTCTCAGATTTTTTTAATATTTATACTAGCACCCTAAAAATGATTTTAACATCTGGTCTTGATTTGCTGGGCTTTATGAAAACACTTTGCTTTCCAATATTTCAGACGTTAGCAGCCGTGTTCACCCGCTTTCCAGTCCAGCTCTTTGGGGTGTCTCTATTCTAAATTCATGCAGAAATGGACAAGTTAAACAGTCTTATGTTTTGTGTGTAGCCTCCAATAAAGGGTATTAATTGGAAATTAAAATAACGAAAAACGAGATAACACGCAGCTCTGACAAGATTATTAGAGAAGGGATTTGATTGACTGATTGACTGATTGATTTTCCTGAGGAATAATTTGCAAACTTGATTTACCTTTTATTTATGTATTTATGTATTTATTATTATTTATTATTATTATTATTCGTGTCTCCACTTTTTCTCATTGCTAGGGAGCATTTTCTTCACAGGGAATTCCCTAACCATAAAATTTTAGGCGAGTCTCTTTGAGTTTCGTAGGAAGAAGAAATTGATGTTATTGCAATTCAGATTACTTTTATTAATAATAAAAACAACAGTTCCTTGAGAGCTGGAGGGAGGGGGGAAAGGGTCTCTAGAATTTTCAGTATTTTCCCACCTTCCTTTTTTTAAAATCCTTTTCTACAATTGTTGAGTTTTGACCAGTACCTTTCTGTCCGATTTTTATGCTGGATTTGAGAAAAGCGATCTTTATGTATCATTTAAAAGTGTACAAAAAATAAGTATTTGCGGCCTAAAGTATCGCGGGTTCAAATGAGTACGGGAGGCAGTGATTTTTTCAGCGATGAACAGAAAACTCTACCTTTTTTCCCCAGACACAAAAAGTGATTTGGAAATTATATAGAATTCCCTTTCGCCCGTGATCGTAATAATCGTAACAATAATTGCTGCAATCGCATTTTAAGAGATTGTGTAGCCGCAAAAAGCCGAAGGCAACTAACCTAGCAAGACGGTTGTTCATCTGGTGAAAAGGAATATTTTCAGCCAGTCTCTACTTTCTTTGCCCCCGTAGCTCCAGCCGTGGCATTGATCTGTACTTCTGTATTCCCCGAGTACATTACAGACAGGGACTTCTATGGAACACATTTGCTTTTTAAAATGGAAATCAGTCATGAGTACAGTCACCAAGGCACAACACTTTACTTTTTTTTTACTCGGGCAAATCTCTTAATTAAGTCAAGATTTTGATTTTTTTTTTTTTAAACAAGTGAAAACTGAGTAAGAGAATCCAGCCTGTTCTTTTAGACAATCCCCAGCAGGAATCCGAGCTGGGGCCAATCGGCCTCTCTTGTACCTTTTATGTTGCGAACCCCGGGGGTTGTTTTCCGTATATTACGCAGTATCTGTCATTGAATGCACGTAGACAGTATTGACTCTATTAGTGTAATTAAGATAGTATTAAAATTACGCCGTATTTTAATGGATTTAATTTCGTTCCCTTTCCCTTTCTACCAGAAAGGCTGGAATCGAGGAGGGCCAGGCCCAGGGCGCAAGCAGGGAGATCATTACAACAGGCCGCCTGGCCAGGAGGGGAGCAGAGCTCCCCACTGAAAGTAACTGTGAGCCCGGCGCAAAGGGGGACTGGCCCCTATGGCCCGGGGCTGTCGGCCTGAGCCATGGGCTAGCTACTGCGGGCCTGTCCCTACAGCGCTAGCGAGGCATGAGCGCCAGATCCTTCCGGGGCCCGATCCTGCCGCCTCCACACTCACTCAATGGCACTTTGCCCGTTGGCCTCCCCGGGGCCAGGATCAGGCCCCAGACCTCTGGTGAGGTTCAGGGCGGCGCACGCTGCTTTGCTGCACAGGGCATTTGCCCCACGCCTGCTGCTCCCTGCGCCTCTGTGCTGCTTTCCCTGGCCAGCCCCAGCACTGGCGTTGCTCGCAATCCCCGCTCAGTCAGGCCGGCCGGAGCTTTCGCCTCCTGCCAACAGCTGGGCGCCTGGGGCTGGGCGCTTTTGTTTTCATCGCGCTCGCGGGAGCAAAGTGGCTGCAAAAGCCGGGGGAGGAGGGTTTACAGGCGAGGCGGATCGCGGAGAGTGCTTGGGAGTGCGGAACCGGGGGGAACCTACTCGCCCCGCAGGATTAACCCCCCACACGCTAGTACACTGTGACCCGCCCGCTCAGCAGTGGCACCAGTTGCTTAGCGGCGCAGGAAATCGCCCAGGGCCCTGCAAAGCAAGGAAAGGCGTGTGTCCGGAGCAGTGCCCTGCGCGCTAGCGAGAGCAGTGGAAGCAGCGGAGCCGGACCCCGCTTTGGGGCTGTCAGGGCCAGAGAAAGTGAGTGTCGGCTGGGTGGGAGACATTCCCCCCCTTGCTCCCCGCTCCGCGAACCAGCCTGCAGGAGACCGGGCGGTGCAAGGCTCTGCCGCCCGGCGACTGGGCCCGCGGCTGCGAGTGGCTCTGTGGCTAACGGGAGGGAAGCGGGATGGGGATAGGAAAGGCGGGTCACTAACCGGGGTTGAGGTCCAGGCACTGGGTCGGGTCTTCGTTCTCCCCTAGCTGGCCATTGGGGCTGAGGCTCTCCATGGACAAATCCAACCCCTTGTCCTCCCAGTCTCGCAGTTTCCGCTTTTTATTTGTCCCAATCAAGGCTTCTACCGAGAAAGCATGAGCCCGGGAGCTGAGGGCTACTGCAGATCTTCTCCGCTCACTCATCTTAGCCCCCAGCCCGGAGCCGCGCCGGAGAAGCAACCAGGGGCCCGCAAGGCAGAGCTTGGGGAGCAGAGGCAAAGCCCGTCGCCTCTCTCCCCACCAGCCCCTCCCCAGCTGCGCCTCCAGAAGAGCCCTGATTCCTCTGTAGGCTCTACATGAGGCAGGGTCGGGCGAGAGTGGGCAGCCCAGGTCCTCAGCACTTGCTCAGAGGGACTGCAGGCTGGATTTCATCTTTTTTTCCCCCTCTCCTTTCCCTTCTGCCTCCCTCTGATTGATACAAACTTCTGGGAATTTTTTTTTCCAAAGAGTTAGGCAGGCTGCTTGCGCCTGTCAAAAAAAAAAAAAGTCCCTGACCAATAGGAGGAAGGGAAGGAGAGAAACCCAAAAGCTGCAACCCAATGAGGAAGGGAGGGAGACTCAGGCTTGAGAGCTAGGAATTTGGCCTGGTGGGTCCTGGAACCCTGGAGGAGAATTAACTCTATAAAGAATGGAGACGTGCAGGAAAAAATCTAGCTGTAAATGCAGCGAGGTAACAACTCCAGCGCTTAGCGAATCCCCTCCGCACCTAGAGTTTTTAGTGACTTCTAGCCACTAAAGCACCGAACATAGTATTTGAAAGGGCCTTAAAACCTGGGACTTAACGATGAGGGGCTATTTATTTACAGGACGCCCTCAAACGCTGTGCTGTTGTCCTTGTTGCTGCTGCGGGTGGTTTCCCTTTCAGAAATAACGGCTTTGTGTATTAGACCCGTTTCCCCTGAGAATGATGTCTCTTTTTACGTGATTTTGATGACAATCGGGCTGTGAAAGCGGTGTTAAACTGACTGCCCCATTTTGCCCTAGTTGTAAATATTTGCTGCCATTGAGACTACCTCGTATTTTGACATTTGGATTTTCCATGTTCTTTTGCTAGTGTAGAATTGTATCCCGCCAGAGAAGACCAGGCAAAGGCCACATAAATAAATAACAGTACACATCTGTAAAACCATCTGGGGAGGGAGTTCCTAGTAAACGTAAAAATAACTCGATTTACCAGGAAAAAAACTCCTATGTTTCCGCTAATGTATCTCAGCAAGAAACTGTCTTGAATGATTAGATAGACCGATAAACATAACGCTAAGCGTTGTATGAAGTAAATAATAAATGAAACATGGAAAATATATCAACAGAATAGAAATTAGAAAAATAGAAGGCCGAACAACATAATAACTGGATCTTCGTCATCGAATAAATTAGGAAGAAAATGTAATGGACACTTCAAATTCAGTAACAGATTTAGTTGTTTATTTTTTTTTTATTATTTTGATGGTCACAAGGAAAAAAAGAGAGAAATGGCTGACCTGGAGCTTTTTTCAAACTAGGTAGACTGGCTGGACATGGTTAGGCTAATTTTAAATTAACTTTTGCGGTGGATGCGCCATCCCAAAGACTTGTGGGGAGAAATGAAAACTTTGGGCATAAGCGCTGGAACTAGGGGTGCTGTAGCACATCCTGGCTGAAAGTGGTTACCGTCCTATACAGGCTTTGCAGTTTGGTTCAATGGCTCTCAGCACCCCCATTATACAAATTGTTCCAGCGCCCCTGACTTTGAGGCAGCCATGGATCAGTTTCTGGGGCTGAACACACACACCTCCATGTCCATGTGTGTGGTATCAGAGCCGCTTTCACATCTCTTTTTCTGTCCCAATACTCTGCAGCCCTCTGGTAAAGTTAAAACAATAACCTTTGCGAGGAAGAGGTTTTAAAGATAAAAGACCTGAAAGGTGTGATTTCAACAGCTGAGTGACATGGGGAAAGTCGATACAATTTTCCTGGGCGGGAACTGGGAATTATTTGTTTCAAAATAGATCGCTTTCGACAGCTGAACACCAGGCACATACACAGCGACAAACTAAGGTGCACTGAAGTATTCTCGCCTTTCCCTGCGCCGCATGGCCACTGGGGCCTCAGGGCGTTCCTAGATAGCCCTGGTTGCAAAGAGGCCATTCGGAAGGGAGGTTTTTGAGGAAGCTAGATTTAATAATAATAATAATAATAATAATAATAATAAACATTCTTAGGGAACTGGAGAGGTCAGATTTATTTAAATAAGATTGTTTTCCAGGGGTTTTCTCTCTAAAGCTAAGGGAGAAGAAATTTCCTGAAAAATGATTCCCTCTTTTCTGCACGCCTGGTGGCATTCTTCTGCAAGACAGAGACAGCCAGGACGATTTTACAGAAGAATCGCATGTTAAGAGGTAGATTTGAAGAAGAAGAAGAAGAAGAAGAAGAAGAAGAAAGATCAAGAAAACACAAAATCATTTATGAAGTTTAGCAACGCGGAACTGTATTTGAAAAGCAGTATATTTAAATCACACGTTGAGCTTATATTTTCTTCAGATGCGTTCCCCAGGCTTTAAAAAAAAGTGTTGGTTTAGTAGACAATAGTTTATTTTAATTATCAACCAATTTATATTATACTTGTTAAGATATATAGATTTTCCTCTCTCTCTCTCTCTCTCACACACACACACATCTATCCATCTGTGTGTGCTATATAATCGCTTGTTTCAAAGTTTCTGATACAGGAACACGTTTTTAAATAAAATTTACAAAACCCCTAGCATATATAGATTACATCCCATAATCATACAACCGATAATTATAGACTCAAAGAGTCACAAAGTTTGCCAATAATTGAGAAGGAGCAATATTTTCAAATACTAATTTCCGTTTGGTGAAGTTATTGGGGAAGTTGGATGGAATCAGTATATATTAATATAGGGTTGTGTTTTACATTTATTATCTTGCAGATACAGACAGAGGTCAAAATTCCCTGGTATCATTGTGACCTGTAGAATTTACGCGCATAATGTAAATTCTTAGTTCTAATGAATGTCGAAAATTTGACCAAAGTTGTGACCAACAACACACAACCTGTTAGCGGCTTATCATTGACTTTAAACCAAGAGCAGAAACGCAAAGCAAAGAATGCCTCTGTTTCTCTGAAATGTGGCCACCGTTACTGCACACGACAGAAAGTAGTTTAATAGTCTCGTTGTTGTTGTTGTGGGGAAAACAAAGGCTGCCCTCTTGCAAAGATTTCTTCCTGTGTGTTAAGTGTTGTCTGTGCGAGTCCTCGCTAATCAGAAGCAAACATAAAATGAGATCTCCGTTCATTCTTAAAAGTCTAGGGCCAAATCCTGGTGCCTTATTCACACCACGACGAAGTCAATAAGTCAAACTCAATGGAGTTGCCCCAGGGATTCATTTGGCCCATTGGAGTTCTGCTCGGGTGAACTAAAAGACCAGTATTTGGGACCAGCATCTTGGTTACAGCTGTGTAAATCTGGAGTCACTCCACTGAAGTCAGTTTGGAGTGACTCCGGATTTACCGCAGGAACTGGTGTCAGAATTTGACCTTTCCTCATTAAAAAATAATGTATCTATCTCATAGGAAATTCCTGAGCTTTAATCAAGGGGCGAATAGTCTTGATTTGCCGGAGTAGCCCCATTGTCAAGGAAGCTGCTCCGCTGAATAAAGACCCAGGGTTGCAGGGTCGGGTCCAAGCTTGTATAAAGAAATCAGAGTCTAGCTTTCCAGTCGTCGCAGTACAAGCTGGAGATATTCCTTTCTCTCTGGCAATATTAATGCAAGAAAGAAATGGGGGTGCCTGCTGCGGGGTGGGAGAGCCGTGCAGATGTTCTGCTCTCCGAGGCGGAAAGGAGCTGGTTTCAGACATTCTGCTACACAAAACGAGAAACGTTAACTAGAATCCTGCAGCAGCCAGAGCTAGCCTGGGGATTCTTCGAGCTAGTAATTGAAAACAATGTTAAAGCTAGTCGGCGGGTGTGGGCTGAAGGCTGCCTTATAATGTGAGCGAATGATTTACGTGACTTTAATACAATTTAGATTGTCTTTAAAGCGGATTGGAGTATGTTTAAACCAGCGCTTGTTTAAGAAGCGAGATTAATTTAGGCAGAATTGCAGTTTGCCAGTGGAATTTCAAGAAGGGTGAATTTCCTGTGCTGTGCCAGGTCAGTTATGGTGACTGTAAAAAATATGCCTACACTCTCTTTTTATAGCCTGCACAAACGGTATTGTTATTTAATATTAGCTAATTAATAGCTATGCACCCATTTGATACCGGACTCCTTCAACCGCTTCTCCTGGGTCTAGCTCAGGCTTTGAGTGGTGAAACACCGTGAAATGTTTACAGGTCCGAGCGTTTTTAAGTGGGATTTTGTTTGTTTTTTACAGAATAAAAACCTCTATTAGTATTTTAAACAAACACCATGCCAGCCTCTTAAACCTTCCAGATGTTTGCAATAAAATGTCAGGTTTTGCCTTTGGGACTCGAAATAAAATTTAACTACTTTCACCCTGTAATTATTCTCTTAGCTCTCCCTCCATAAATTTATCTGTTTTCTATCAGGAGAGAGAGAAAAATCTGATTATCCACTTGGACTATAAAATAAGTCACCAGCTCCCCTGCATTTCACCAGGACTTCAGCCTGGTTGGCTTTGAATTGTACAGCCCCAAAGCCCGCCCGTTGTTCGGGCTTGGTTTCTGCCTTCCTTTTGTTTTCAGGGCGAAAGCTAAAAATCCCCAAAGCAAGGATTTGGCAGGAAATTTCCTTCTCTAAAGCCAGCCAAGTGCCCGCATGCCCCCGGCCCCAAGCCACCAGAAGGCGACACCCCTCTGGAATTAAAACTGCCCCTGACCTTCCACCATCTCCAGGCGCCGCTTCTTCCCAGGCACTAACCAGACCTGACTGCTGTGAAATGCAGCAGCAGTGTAGCCGTGTCGGTCCCAGGATACGAGAGAAACAAGGTGAGTGAGGTAATAGCTTTTATTGGACCCACTTCTGTTGGGGAGACAGACGAGCTTTGGAGCTTACTCGGAGCTCCTCCAAAGCTACAAGGCTCCTCTCTCTCCGGCAGAAGCTGGTCCAGTAAAATATACCGCCTCACCCACCGTGCCTCTCTGACTATTGTGAAGCATTCCCGAGGTGCTTTTTGGAAATAGTTCCGATGGATAATTCATACCCAATAAATGTCCTTTACTGATTAAGCCCAGAGCCCAAACTAGGCGTGCAAGGAAGCCTCTTTGCACACTATCTCCCAGCTCAACAAATAAAGGGCTGGCAGACATGTATGTTGCATTTTCGACGCTAAATCTCCAAGTAACCCGGGGCAACAGGCGGGTCTATTTTTAATCTAAAACTCACTATACTCCGCCATCCTGCACAGAGACTGTCTGCAGAGTTTTAAGCCTTTTGACATGGCGACCCCCCCGAATCGCACATCCGCATCCGCACACTGATTTACACATTTTAGCACCTGGTATTAGCACCCCAGTGGTAAACACACAGCTTCCACACAAACACACCTCGGTACACAGACTCCCCCCTCACACACACGCGGGCTATAGGGATGTATAAGGACGCGGCTTTCTGGCGGAGTAACTTTCTTTTAAGTTCGCTACCTGCTCTTGCTGAGGTCTCTGTTGACAGGTAAGCTCATGTGGTCACTGGTCCCAGATCCCTGGGGACAAAAGCGAGCTAACCGAAGGGCACCTGAAAGACAGAGGCACGGGAATGCTGCACAGCTCGCCGGTTCGAAAGCAGCGATTGCAAAAGAAATAGGGTTGCTTAAGACTGGCCAGTGTTCTCGGCTCCTCTGAACCAGAGGAAAGGCCAAGGAGAAAGATAAGGGTCTAGTCAGCTCTGGCAAAGCGCCTTGTTCCCAGCTCACTTTATTACCTTTCTGGCCATTGCATTTGTCCTGCAGAATAGAGCCGGCACGGAGAGGAAGCTGCCGTCGCACCGGAGCCCAGGCTGGAAAGGAAGAGAATACTAGGCGTATGCTTTGTTCCTACAGTTGTTTTTATGTTTTCATGTGGGCTTCTACCTCAGCCGCTTTGCTCCTGGCTTGCAGGTGTATTTGTTTTTCCACGGAGAGGAAGGGTTAGAGAATGGGATCGTATATTTTAAAAGCCTCAACTGTCTCTTTCTACACACACATCAGAAGAAAAGAGGCACGATCCAGAAAGCGAATGAAGAAAATGGGAAAGGTGGGATCCTGAAATGACTGGATAAATTGAGAGCAGAGGCGAGATGGCAAGTAGGTTTACCTCTGGTAGACGCTTAAACCAGAGCTATGGCTTAAGTCAGGTCTATTGTGCCAGTAATCGCAGAGAAGTACATGAACGTGTATGTGTGCGCATGGTGTGCGTGTGAATATTTATTTCTGCGATCGCTTTTTGTACATCTGTAATAATCAAGCCACAAAACGACAACCGTCTCCCAGAGATTGGAAGGTTGGAGGACAGGCGCAGTTTTATCTCTCCTGTGTATAAGCGTGTGTATGCACAGAATATTGTTATTCCGTAGCAGATAAAATAAAATAGCATCATTATTGCAGTGACCGTGTCACTCTTAAATGCTGATGATATTAACATGGTTATATGGCAATTGGGAATAAAAAGACTTTCACTAAATCATTCCAAGTTTAATTGATAAAATATAACAACCGTGGAACAATATCGCAGTGTTGGAAGCAAGAAGTTAAACAGTTTTGAATAGAAGCAGCCTGTATGTACTATGAAATACAATAGTGTAAGAGTGTTACATTGTTTGAGCCAATGGGTAAAAACTGTAGACCTAGGAGACTCAGAGAAGCCAAGGAAAATTGATAGTTTCTTTGCAAACTGGTAACAGATGAACCTTCTTTGCTATCATTTTACTCCGTGTCAGACTCATGGAAGGTTAAAAAAAAATGCCTGATGCTTTCTGGCTGGCAAACTAGATTAAAATGCCTAAACATACAGTTTGCTTGTGTGATCCTATTTTAAAGTGATTTGCCAAATTCTGAGATCCTTTGCTCAGTCCCTAGGCAAACTCCAGCTCACCTCACTGGAAATCAGGTCTTTAGAGTTTGACTTGTAATTCATAAAAAGGCGACTCTTCACAAAGTTGTTGGCAAAGTCATGCATTTGTTAGCTTCCCACCCGCTGCTTTTTAATTACTTGCGGGGGTGAAAGTGTCGGCGTGAGAAAGTCTGGGCAATAATAACTGGATTTGGAACAAACAGGGTTCGGTTTTTTGTATAAAACGTGTGTGAATCTTCCCCAAAAACCTCTCTGCACCCTGTTAACTCAGAGCGATTTGCAGACTGTGAGTCCATGGGGCCCATCCCTGAGACAAGCGTGACACAGGGAAGCAACGGTGAGTTTGCTTTTGAGAGGCGAATCTCCCCGAGGGAAAGGTTAAAGCTGGCCCGGGAAACCGCCAGAAAGTGTCTCAGCAAATCTGCTTCTTTTCCTGATGCTAGTCAGGACACACAGCCCAGCCTGGAGCCCTAGAGGCCTTCTCCTGCCTATTCCCATTCCTGCCAACGCTCCTTGCTCGCCGTAGGGACACAAGTGCGCTGCCATTGTCCCCAGGACTAAAGATTCGGGGTCTGGGGAGGCTTTGAAGGAGGAAGACCGGGTTTGACAGGCTCTGTCTCAAACCTGCGTGAGAATCCCCAGGGCAAGGAGAGCGTGCGTAGTGCGCAAAGCCGGGGACAGTCAAATGGGGCTCTGCAAGCCCCGGAGCGCTTTCTTGGGTTTATACGACCCCTAGCTGGGAACGGAGCCCGGCCCTAAAGATTCCACTTCTATTGGCTAGAAGTGGGAACAAGCGCTCGACCGGCTGTTTTTTGCTCAAGGGAATCAGGGCCATCTGGCTGATGAGGGATCCCTTCCCACCCCGGATCAGAGAGGGGAAGGGACTTCTCCGGGCGCCCCGTAGTCTCCTGCCACCCCTACCCGGACTAGAACTGAGCAGAGAAAGAAACAGTCTCCTTTGAGCTGGATTTCAGAAGCAGGAGGGGAAAAGTCCCCGGCCCAGACGGCTGGTAACTAGCTTTAGGAAGATGAGAGCTAATAAGGCAAAGTGGAAAACAGTGCAACCTATGAGTCTCCAAAGGGACCTGACCCGCTTGAATCCCTCATTTGCCCCCTCTGTGCATGGCCCGCATTGCAAATTCAACTCTCCCACTTCCGCGCACTCCAAGCCGGCAGCTGCACGCCTTAAACGTGAATCGTTTCCCACAAAGTGCTGGGCTTGGGCTCTCACGCACACGGGCTCTCACATGACCTGCTGCACCCGGACAGCCATCCCTTGTTACCGAAACAGGATTCAGGCTGGACTAGAGAACTATTGCCCCGCTTTTCCAGGATCTAATGTCTGACTCTGCAGGGCATTTCAATGTGCGTTCTGCCAAAACAGTAAATACAAGGGCGTTTTGTCTGAGGGATCGAGGGGTGGGCCCAGCTCTTGTGAACCAAACATTGGGTCTGAAAAGGCCTATGCATTACCCAGCCCCACACTTGATATATATTAGGTTGTAAACATCTCACTTTAGGTCTGACCCTAAAGCATAGCAGACTTCACTGGGACTATTCAAATAGGGAAGGGTTGCAGGATATAGCCATTACAATAATTTTTGTATAGCTACTGTATGCTTGCAAAAGTCGTCGAATGGGTATTATGCTTTTATGTATTCAGAAATTATGTAAAACTCTTCCATTTAACCAAGATAAGTTCTTGAACAAATATAAGTGAAGTCTGTGAGATAAATCAGACTCCAGCCCTTACAAAATTACCACGATTAATTATGATCGACCAGCCATGCATAGAAAAATGATTATAATTATAATTATTAAAGCATTACTACATTTTTATTAAAGTATAGCTGTTATCCTCTTTGTACAGAGCTGGTGGATTTATTAGTTGTCAGGAATATTCACTGCACATTTAATCCCATTTCCTGTTTCTAAGGCACCTCTCCCACTTCTAGGAATAGATTTGTTTATTTATAAAAATCGGCTATTGATTTTTCTCCCTAGTTGGACGACTCAAACCTTTTAAAGAAGAAACATTGATTGATGGGTCACCATCTGATACAAAAACGAGGAGTACTTGTGGCACCTTAAAGACTAACAAATTGATTTGGGCATAAGCTTTCCTAATCTAAAACTCACTTCATCAGATTCCTGGTGCTAGCGGGGAGGTAGGGCTAAGCATTCTTACAACTACGATACCCACCTGCTGAAGTGAAGAAACAGATTGACGGAGCCAGAAGAGTACCCAGAAGTCACCTACTCCAGGACAGGCCCAACAAAGAAAGTGACAGAACGCCACGAGCTGTTACCTTCACCCGCAACTAAAACCTCTCCAGCACATCATCAAGGATCTAGACCTATCTTGAAGGAGAATCCCTCTCTCTTACAGATCTTGGGAGATAGGCCAGTCATCACTTACAGACAGCCCCCAAACCTGAAGCAAATACTCACCAGCAACCACACAACAAAAACACTAACCCAGGAACCTATCCTTGCAACAAAGCCTGTTGCCAACTCTGTCCCCATATCTATTCAAGGGACACCATCATAGGACCTAATCACATCAGCCACACCATCAGGGGCTCTTTCACCTGCACATCTACCAATGTGATATATTCATCATGTGCCAGCAATGCCCCTCTGCCTTGTACATTAGCCAAACCAGCCAGTCTCTACACAAAAGAATAAATGGACACAAATCAGACGTCAAGAATTATAGCATACAAAAACCAGTGGGAGAACACTTCAGCCTCCCTGGTCACTCAGTTACAGACCTAAAAGTCTCAATTCTTCAACAACAAAAACTTCAAAAACAGACTCCAATAAGAAACTGCAGAACTGGAATTAATTTGCAAACTGAACACCATTAAATTAGGCCTGAATAAAGACTAGGAGCGGATGAGTCATTACACAAACTAAAAACTATTTCCCCATGCTAATTTCCCCCCTACTGTTACTCACATCTTCCTATCAACTTTGAAATGGGCCATCCTGATTATCACTACAAAAGTTTTTTTTTTGTCTCCTGCTAATAGCCCACCTTAATTGATTAGTCTCATTAGAGTTTGTATAGCAACCCCCATTTTTTCATGTTCTCTGTATATTCCACTGCACACATCTAATGAAGTGGGTGTTAGCCCAGAAAAGCTTATGACCAAATCAATTTGTTAGTCTCTAAGGTGCCACAAGTACTCCTTCTTTTTGCTGATACAGACTAACACTGATACCACCCTGAAACAGTCTGATACAGAATTTCAGGCAAGTCACTTATACTAACATTTCTAAAGCTTTCTGCATTTCCGAACATTTTCACGAATGTGAAAATTCACAGCCTCACTCATCAGCGTTCTGGTTACTTTTCTTCCTGACTCGCTTCTTGTGTTGTTTCACCTGTTCTGCTCCAGAAGGAGACTTTGATCTCAAAGGTTTATCCTTAGGACTGAAGGAAGACAACTTTCCCATCAGGTCCTCAGCCTTAGTAGTGAAGATGCAGACCCAGGACCCCGGAAGCTGTGCGGACCATGTAAAAGGGAATTGATATGGCACCCAGCAGCTTGGTATCTGAGGGCCGCCCTGATCTGTGTGGATTTAGCCTTGCCCCCACCCTGTGAGACAGAGAAGTGAGTGAGATCAGAGCTTAGCCCGGGGTCAGGCAGAAAGCTCGTGTTAGAGCTCAGAGCTGAGTCGATCTCCGCAGTGGCAGCCTGGTACCCGAACTGCAGACCCGGGAGAAGAAGACTGCAGCGCAGAAAGCCTGGCACTGGCCCGGAAACAAGTGACGTGGCTTGGCCGCTGGGAGGGGAGACAATGATTAATTGCCCATCATTGTGAAGGGTTAGCAACCCAGGCTTGTAAACTGATTCAGTGTCTGAGCGCCTACAGCTTACACAGCTACAGAGGCAGGGACTTGGCCAGAACTGGGAGAAGCCACAGGGTTATCAGGCATTGTACTAAACCCTAGCTACAGTGGCGCAGACTCTGCTGCATCACAGGCCCAGCCTGCGAGTCCGCGACCCCCCTGCCAGCTATTGACAGCTGATATCCCAAAAGAGGAGCGAGCAAGCTCCCGGCCTGCTTGGTCCCGGGGACCGGGCCCATCAAGGCGGTGCGTGGCTGACAGCTGTGCCCCCACCTGGACGTGTTTCCACAGGTGATGGGACAGGAGCAGAGTTCTGTTCTCCTCCCAGGCGCCTGTGTGCAGCTCATTTGCAGGGACCTGCCTGGACAATGGGAAGGCTGGCAAGGGACCCGGGCCCTGGATTGGCCCGGCAGGCCAAAGGGTTCAGGCTCGCTTGCTATTGCCATAGGAGGGGAGATCGGACCCCGAGGGGAGCTCGTGCAGGCAGCACTGGGAAGAGAAAGGAAATTGCTATCGGCAAAAAGACACGGCAAAGTCTGCGCCACTGTAGCTCGAGTTTAGTAAAGTGCCTGATAATCCAGCCAGAGACGGGGGCACCCCCTGCAGGCAGCAAGCTAAGCAGCCCTTAGCTAGGGAGTTCGGGTCTGTGTTTGTGGCAGAGGGGTGTTTCTTAGGGTGATCAGATGTCCCGTTTTTAAAGGGACAGTCCCGGCTTGGGGGACTTTTTCTTATATAGGTGCCTATCCCCCCCTCCCACACACACATATTCCTGTCCCGTTTGTTCACAGTTGCTGTCTGCTCACTCTATTGTTTTTCCAGAACTAGCTGTTCATTTGTGTGGTAGGCGGCGCCCAGCTACAAAACGGTTTGTTTCGGGCTATTCGTCCCTTTCCGGGGTAACTAGACACAAGCCGTGTGCCAGGCGGCGCTGGCTGATTGGAAAAGCCAAAGCCGGACACAGTGGCTATCAAACGGCGTTTAGCTGGGCTTGTTTGTCCGGGTGCTGACGGGTTCCCCATCAGAGCAGAGACTTGCCCTTGCCTCTCGTCTAATCAGTGTGCCGGGCACCCTGGGGCTGGGCTTGCAAATGGCCCCCAATGAAAACCGATTCCACACTGGCATCTCTGCGCAGAAGACCTCGCCATCTGCTGAGACCTAAACCACAGCCTGCGGTGCACTCCGGCACCAATCTGGGCGCGAGGGGCGGGGGTCTTTAGTGGCAGGGTATTAAACATTTTTTCTTCTGGACAGAGACGTTGCAACAGATCAGTCCATTTCTTACCAGCCTGATGTGCCAGAGCAATTCCGCCCTGCTGCATCTAGTCTTTATCGGCTGGTGGTGTTTCTCCTCTTGCTCTTCAGGATAAAATCTCTCTGTTTTCCTCCCTGACTATGAGGTTCTGGGGAATGTTGGCAAAAACTCCTCCTCTGCTGCTTTCATTCCCCTCTGATGGCAAATTCAGCGTCACGTGTGCACTTGCCCAACGCAAACAGAACATTAAAATGTATTCCGAGACATTTTGTTGTTGCTCTCCAATTCTTTGATGTGGTTTATAGGCACCAAATGTTGATATCTCCCCATAACTCTTTCGTGTCCGCGTCTAACAATTTCTGTCGCTGCTTTTTTTTTTTTTTTTCCATTTTTCCTTTAGTCTTTTGACGGAGCCTGGTAATTTTTTTTCTTTTCTACAACTTATTTTTGCCATCAATCTATCTGTCTCTTCCTCATACTCACGCGCAGGCAGACTCACACGCCTCTAGCTGAATTCTGATGCTGTTTTATTTGTTAGTGAACGGAAATGTTACCCGGGCTCTTCCATGAGGATTTTGTGAACGATAAGTGCTGTAAGTCCTGCAGCTGCATGCTGGTGTGTGTGTGAAATGGGGCTCTGTGTGGGAGACATTCACATTTTGGTTCCATATAGGTGTGCTCTGTACGTGCACACAATCTGATTATAGCATCAGAGGGGTAGCCGTGTTAGTTTGGATCTGTAAACAGCGACAAAGAGTCCTGTGGCACCTTACAAACTAACAGATGTATTGGAGCATGAGCTTTCGTGGGTGAATACCCACTTCGTCTTCGTATTCACCCACGAAAACTCATGCTCCAATACTTCTGTTAGTCTATAAGTGAGCATTCACCCAGGAAAGCTCATGCTCCAATACATCTGTTAGTCTATAAGGTGGCACAGGACTCTTTGTCAATCTCATTATAGTGTCTATTCCTGCCCTGAATCTGTTTTTTGGGGCTTACATTTGGTTAATGTACCATACGTGGGCCCTATTCTGCAAAGCTTTAGGAAGGTGAGATGAGAAGTCCCTGCGTCTGACGAAGTGGGTATTCACCCACGAAAGCTCACGCTCCAAAACGTCTGTTAGTCTATAAGGTGCCACAGGATTCTCTGCTGCTTTTAGTAAGGACTAGCTCCTAATAAGGAGTAAGGATTATTCGTGTGAACAGGTGGTTGAAGGATCGAGTCTGTAATTTGTATTAACCTGGCAATATGATATATAGAACCAAGACATCCTGCGCCAAGCAGCAACCTTCACTTTTTATTGTTCAATTAATATATCCTTTTGTGGATGTTTTTGTCCTGTAATTTTTGTTTAACCTCATTAATTAATGTGTATGCTTTGCTTTGTGGATTGTAAGCAACTGTACTAATTTCGTTTCTTGTATTTATTAGGGGCAGTAGAAATATAAACGCGAATATAATATGTTCCATGCATTGCGTCGGCGCTGGAGACTTTCAAAAACACCCCAAAACACTCCATTACTGAAAAGGCTTTTAGCTACTCAGGATTAACTCCATGTGTGGACACTCCTATTTCGGAATAAGAGCGCCTCCTTCCATTTGCGTTTAATCCACTTCCACAGGGATAATCCTCAATTCCTAGGAAATCAGAATCTGTTGCTCTCGTGATCTAAAATGTCTAGTTCAGAGGACTAGATGGCTCTTGTGTAGCATCCTGCTCCCAATAAAGCCAATGGCAAAGGGGTGGGGGGGAGATTAGGGTATAGCGAAAGAAAGAGAATATGAAGAAAGTGTATTTAATAATTCAGACTTTTTTAAAAATAATTATTGAATCACATCTTTCACCACGTCTTGTTTTAATAATGAAATAAGTAAAATACGAATAGATTAATAACGTAAAACAAATAAAAACACTAATTCTAATAAATGCCGATCATAATAAATAACACAGCAATTACGTCCCTGCCAGCACCAGGAATCTGAATATTGTTAGTATTGACGTGGAACTCACCGCATGTTTTTCCTTTCGTATTAAAAGTGCTCTGGGCACCGGATACTGCCTCTCGGATTCTCTTGTGTTTTACTTCTGGATTCGCTTTCCTCTGCCAAAGAGCAGCGAGCGGATTTTCACCACGTCTCGTTTCCTGCTCCAGTATGCCAGGGCCAGACACAAGTCCGGAGCGGGTTGGCTGCTGAAGCCCCTGAAATGATCAGGGGCTCTGGACAGGCGGGAGAGGCCATCGACCCGGCTCAGGGCATTAGGGGAATGTTAATAGGAACCCTGAGCAGGGCGCTGCAGGGGAAGCAGGGCCAGAGATCTAGCGTGACCAGACGTCCCGATTTTATAGGGACAGTCCGGATTTGTGGGTCTTTTCCTTATATAGGCGCCTATTACCCCCCCCCGACACACACACACATACACACACACCTGGGTCAATTTTTCACACTTGCTGTCTGGTCACCCTCAGCTACAGGCCTCTGAAGGTGCCCAGGGTCTCTGCCTTGCAGGACGCCCTCTATACGGCCCAGAGACCTTCATTTACTGCAGCCTGGGAAGAGCGTGTGACTTTGTTGGAGCCAGATCCGGAGCCTCAGGAAATGCAGGGCAACCAGAGCCCTTGCCCTCCTGGTGAGGGGTAGAAGGAATGCAGGCGGCCCCGGCTCTGCCTGTCATAAACCTGCTCTTTCCCTAATCCCCAGCCGATCTGGGATTATGACACTAAACCTCTAGACACAAAACAAACCGCATGAGCCGTCTCCTTTCACTCAGCCCCTTGCTAGGGAAGCGATTCGGAATGGCTGTGCCCTTTTCCTTAGCAAACGAAATCCCTTCTCCTGTCCTTTCTGGAAGGACGTGGACCCTTGCAAGTGGCTTTCCTGTATGTGTGGCTCCTGGCCCTGGCCCTCCAGCCCACTCAAACTCCCTAGTTATTTTTAGACGAACTTTCTCGGTTTTAAAAGATCCCAGGCTATTTATAATCCCCAGGTGTTAACCACCTCCCAGGCCCCGTGCCCCAGTTCTCCCAGCCCGGGAACAGACCCGTTTACACATATAGGGAAGCGTATCGCATACGGCAGCTACGCCCATATGCACTGGCGGAAAGTTTCCCCCTGTGAACAAGAATGGCTCTAAAACAAGCCCGGTGCAAATGTTCCTCTAGAGCCCGTGGATAGAAATCCCTTCCCTGCATCTTCAATCCTCAGCGCCATTAACTGTCTGCCGCCGCCCCGCCCCATGACCTCACTCCCGGCATGGTTGCCATCATGCTCTCAGTCACCCAGCCATTTTTTGAAAAATTAAAAAGTATAAAAAGCGGCTTTGGGAGATCAAAGTCAGGAGTTGTGGTGCATCTGGAGACTGGCGGAGGGAAAACTGGAGCTGCAACAGTCGGACGACTTCAAAGTGTTTTCAACCATGATTTTTCTCCCTCTTCCCCCTCCCCCCCAATCTTTCAAGCATCAGATAAAGACAATGGATTCGGTGGCTGGGCTCCAAAGACATAACCTGCCTAAAGAGCTGCACCAAACCTCAAGACAGCAAACGCCTCACGCAGCTTTCTTCTGTCCATAAAACAGGAGGGACACAAGCCTGGTCTTTCTCTCTGCGTTGCGCCATTTCTACAGCTGTTTGGCGGACTATGCAGGCTGCAGTTTAATAATACGCAGGAAAACGAGTTTCAGACCCAGACTGCGCCTTATGCTTCTGTCTTTTATAAGAGGTTCTAAAAAGCAATCACACCCTGCATGGTCCAATAGCTTAACATAACCCTGTAGCATGCGGTGCACTAATGGGTGGGGCGGGGGGCAGGGACAGGGACAGGATTAGTCTGCTTTAATAAGCTAGCTCCCCAGCAATGTATTCTCAGGTGTGGAGTCAGGTCCTTAGGGGCTCCAGATAAATGTTTATTGCGTTGTATACCAAGACATTAAACATAACCATCGCATAAAAATATCCGTAACAGACAGGCTTCTAGAGGTAGTCAAGAGGGAGGCAGGTGTACCTGCGTTTAGCCACTCTCCTTGCTTGGCTTCCACTCCCACGGACGCCATGGCTTTTGTTCTAGCAATTCTCGCAGGATCGTGCCCGTGATCCGGGGGTGCAGGAACAATTTGTGTAGTGTGGGGAGCTGAGAGCCATTGAACCAAATTGTAAATCCTGTATAGGATGGGAACCGCTTCAGGCTGGGGGTGCGGTAGCGTCCTCAGCACCTCTAGTTCCAGCACCTATGTCCTGATCTCTGTCGAAAGGATAGTTATAGAATGGCAGTGCTTGTCTGGCAGAGGGTTTCCTGCAAAAGGGAAAGAGCCGGCTGGGGGGACTGTACCTCTGACTGATAGCCGAGACTGGCCCTTTGCAAAGCATGACTGTGAAGTTTATAGCGCAGCGCACGCACCAGAAAGGGAGAAGGGATCGCCCGGCTGGGCTGCGGGAGAGAAAGGACAGCGCCCAACTGACTGTGGAATAACGAGCAGCTTACAGCCCTTCCGCCAAACCACTCAAAGGCTGAGAGGGGCCAGCAGGGAAGGCGGCATAGGTCAGATTTCGGGGGAGAGGTCTGGGCTCCCCTCCGCAGGTCCCTGTTGTGAACGTTCCTTATGTAAAGAATTGTCTTTACAGATTGTTGCTCTTTAATATCTGAACGCCACAACTGTCAGACTCTGGCTGCGATCTGGGCCTTTGCTCCCCCACCCTCGGGGGGTGGCCCCCAGGCAAGAAGAGGAGATGGGAGCAGAGGAAGAAGGGTCCCGCTGGTTGGGCTGCTGGCTTCATTCTGAGCTCTTGGCCCAGGCACGGATCTAAAAAGGGCTTTCGCTGCAAAATAAAGGCCTCGGCCAGGCCTGCAGCCCCTCACTAGTGTGAGCAGGCGAGCCTACTGCCAGAGCAGATTTTGCAGGATGAATGCTGTGACCGGTACCTTGCAGGCTGGCGGAACAAATATCTGGCTTCGAAACAGAGACGACAAACGTGCCACGAATAACACGTTTTCAACCCCCCTAAAGACAGTGGTGCGACTACGCTTTGCAGTAGCAAGGATTCCCCACCCCCCTCGCCCCAAAGAAACAAACACTCTTGGCACAGTTGTACGCCCTGGTCGCCTTTCTTTGCTGCCTTGCATGTATCCCGGGCGGCCGGTGCGGCGCTGCTCCCGCAAACATTGCCAGGTACAGCGCACTGGCAGTCTCACCGAGCCAACAGCCAGGTGGCGGCCAAAGCCAGTGTCCTGCCCATCACCCCACCTTTACTTCTGCCCTAGCTGGGATGCTCCACCGACCCGCTTCGTTACACTAAAGAGAAGCGCTGAAGAGATTCAGCTGGTCTTCCACACACACCGCAATGCAGACAACTTCTGTCAAACCCGGCACCCGTCTCTTTCTTTTCCCGTTCAAGCTCATATTCTTCTGCATAAACACCGGACTAGACATGCAGGCTGGCACGCGCCACCCCGATCCCTCCCTGTGACAGCGTTCGCGTCTTTCTTAGCAGCTTCCCTACTGTAGCTACCACGTGTATCGCTCTTATTAGTCTTTAAACCCAAGGCTTAGCACAGCACTGACCAACTTATGCTTCACGAGTCCTTCTCTTCCACCGCAAGATTTTCGGGGTTACCTGTACCAGCTTCAGATTTCATAATTGGTCCCCTGAGGACTGTTAATCTTCAGGGCTGCACAGCACTTTAAAAAAAAGAGCCTTCGTTAAAAAGTTTCTTTAATTTTTTGGGAGGCCATAAAGCAAACTACTCCTCCCCGAGAGATCAAGAGGGAAATCGGGCACAGGTGGTAGAAGCAGCCTGAGGGAGGACACCTGAGCGATACAATATGGATCATGGGTAGTTGCTGCAAAATGCAAAATACTCCAAAAATGTAGCTATTCTGAATCCAACAGATTAAATCCGCTGGGGTTTTTGTTCAAAGCCTTCCAAGGTCCCTAACCAGGGGCGGCTCCAGGCCCCAGCACGCCACCAGAGCCGCGGGACCAGCGGACCCTCCGCAGGGACGCCAGCGGGAGGTCCACCGGAGCCGCCGGCCGCCCTCCGGCCGACCGGCAGAGCGCCCCCAGTGGCATGCCGCCCTGCTTGGGGCGGCGAAATGTCTAGAGCCGCCCCTCTCCCTAACCATAAATCTTGCAGTAACCGCCGGTTCCACAGTTCCTCCGTGAGCTCTGGATCCTGCATCCTTATCACTCGGTGTATCTATTGGCTCGAGTAGGGAATAATTTTGACTTTTTAGATAGAAAAAGTTGCAGGATCGGGCCCTGTTTAGTTTCTGGAGCCTACGTGATTCACAACGGTGTTCTGCTCGTGTGTTCACGCTGGAGCTCACTTTTAATGATTTTTATAATTTTATTGCCATTTTCCAACTCGTCCCCCCTCGCAGTAACAAAATTGGGTTATAGGCATTATTTCTTCAGAAGGCGAGACTCCACCGTTGCTGATTCCCTTGTTTTCTAAGGAACAACCCTTAAAAAAACAGAAGGGTTGAAAATCGGAAAGGAAAATTATTAAGAAAATCAGAACTCGGTGGGTTTTTACATTTGAAAAAGAATGTTTATTCTTGAAAAGTACCAATAGGCTGTGAGAAGCCTTTGATGAGAGCTGAATTTTATCTCTCCTCCCTGGCCCCCCCCGTTTTATGCATTGGCTTAGTTTTGATAGCCTGAGAGTTTGTACGATTTTGCTATTGTCAAGTCAGATAAAAACAGTTCGTTCACAGAAATCTCAGTCAGTCAAAGTTCCTTGCTTTTCTGGCTGGTGGGGTTTTCTTGTAAACGTCTTGAATTGATTTGTTTGTTTGTTTTTAATTGATTGCATAAGAACCAGAGCAGCCAAAGAAAACTAGATACTCAAGTAAGGGCACATTATCATGTACATCGAACCCAACCAATTGTATCTTTGTGTCTAATTTATAGTGTGCCCACCACGTAGTACGATTAGCAAATGATAGACAGCTAGGTAGATCTGCAAGTTAGAAAAGGGGCAAGAGCTCACCTCGGAAAGGACAGGCGACGTTAAGAGAATAGGTGTGATTTTTATGTATTTACTTGGAGGGGAGCCTCAACTGTATGTACCTCTTGAAATCATCACCTCCCACAAAACACAACGTTTCACCAACATCTTTCTGTGGCCTCACTACAAGTTCAGGGCAGGGAGGAGAGCTGAGAATAAAGCGTTGCTGAAAAGTTGAAGATAAAAAAAATACCGAGAGAGTGGATGGGTAGGAGTGCAGATGTTCCTAGATTCCAAGGCTAGTAGGGCCCATTGTGATCAGCTATTCTGACCCCCTGTAGAACACAGGCCATAGAACTGCCCGAAAGTAAATTTCTAGAGCAGATGTTAGAAAAAACACATCTGAACTTGATATAAAAATGGTCAGTGACGCAGAATCCACCGGGACCCTTGGTAAATTGTTCCGGAGGTTAATTACGTTCACCCTTAAAATATATACCCCTTATTCCCAGTCTGAATTTGTCTAGCTTCAACATCCAGCCATTGGGTGGAGAATTGAAGCGGAGCTCCCTTATATTGAGAAGAGAAGGTCAGAGCCATGGGGCTGCGCCATTAATACTCAGGGACTGCAGCCTGCCCACAGTAGGGTGTGAAAGCCAGAGAGAAACCAGGGATACCCTTCAAATTTACAAAGCATAAAGTTCACTGAAACACTGGTAACACGCAGGCTAACACACACGCATGCACCAAACCACGCACAGAGCAAGTTGCTCCCCAGAGAGAGCACGAAAACAGGGTGACTGACTACCACTGGATACCATGTCCCAAGATATTAGACATCAAGAAACGTGCGACCGTCCAGGGTTTCAGAATATCTGCAGCGCCTGCACTCAAATCTGCAGCGCCTCCACATCTGCAGTGGCTAAGAGGGTCTTTGAAAAGCACCTTCCTTTCCGAGAGGGGTTTGGAGGAAGTCTCCAAAATATTTTGCAGCTAGTGAAAAGATCAGTTTCGCGGGGCTTTCAACATTGCATTTCAAAACGTTAAAGTTCTTACTTCATCGTGTGCACCCTGCTCCACAACAAGATAAGAGGAAGCACCATGGGAGCAGAAGACCTGCACGAGACCCACAAAACCTTGTCTCCAGAGCCTGAAACAGTATTTATTTCAGAGAGCAATCTCAAGAAGTCGATAGAGTTACCGTGCTGAGAAATGACTGCTTTGGTGAGGTAGCGGTACCTAAGGGCAGGCAGTATTTACAGCGAGAGAGAGTCTGTGTGTCACTTTCTGACAATCAGATTGCATGTCTAGCTGTTCTCCACTATATTATTCCTTTTTGCTTTACACACCAAATCTCGCGTATGCAATCTGTCTCTGCGTACACCCATACAAAATACATATTCCCACGGACTATGCAGCCACATGCTGTATTTTCTGTGCAGATTTCTATGCCTTGAATACAGAATCTCCTCCCTGAAATCCTCTTTCCTGTATGTTTGAATAGGACTGTATCCAAACGGATCTCCAAAGGCGCAATATACATTGTATTGTGCTAGAATGTGGAAACAATCAGACACGTATGAATACTCATTTCATAATTCAAAGCTGACCAGCTCTCAAGAATCAAAGGTGGGGGGGGGGGGGACACCTAACGCACATGTGTACAAGACCAAACACTGTATTGCACTATAAGATAAAGAAATACACAGCGAGTACATAAAAAAGAATCTGTCCATATTTTGAAAGAAATGTTTGTTCAGAAAAAAAAAACGACCAGTAAGGGAACTTGCAATATTCTTTGAAAGTACTTGGGACCCCGGATTTTTTTTAATTGAATCACTGATTTATTTGCTCCGGAACACCCGCCCCCCCATAAAAAGGATAGTTTATGAAACTGAATGCTGAAATCCCAGAAATGCGTGGGGTCAGAGAGCTCCTTGCCCAGACTTCATAACAACGGGAAGACAGGCGAGGGAGCTAACTAGAAGAATTGAGGTGCTGTAGCCCACGAAAACTTAGGCTGAAATAAATTTGTCAGTCTCTAAGGTGCCACAAGTACTCCTGTTCTTTTTGCGGATACAGACTAACAGGGCTGGTACTCTGAAACCTAACTAGATCTGTATCCGCATTGACTGTTCGCTGTTGTATAATGTTCAAAACGCTGAATGCTAGTGTTCAAGTGCGAGTCTCTGGTGAAGTCCTCTTTAGCACGCATGGCTCTGGAAATCTTCACGGGGGCGTTAACAGAGAACTAAGGGAGTCCGTGCACGGAATTTTGTTTGGGATTTAATTTCTTTTAAGGGAATCGGGTCTGTGATTGTTTTGTGCTTTTATGTTTCTTTCAAACTCTTTTTTTCCTTCCTTGTGAAATCACTTTCATTCCCCTCTCTGAGATGCTTGAAAAACAAGGACTCTTGCACTTCAGGCAAAAGTGTTTCTGCCTGCCAGAACCAACGCTTGGTGTGTGCTTCCCCGATGCATTTTCATGTAAAGTTAAAGTTGACGTCGTGCTCTGCCAAAATGGTTCGCGTGTGTCACGGCTGGAAATGTTACATTTTGGGGTATTTCGCAGCTTACAGGCTATTCTTTGCCTTCCGAAAACATATACACTTCGGTCGAACTAGGATCAGCCTGACGCAGGCTTACTGAAGCGAATTCTCCCCTAAAATTGGATGCAATTAGGATGGGTGCAACAATTCTGCATTTCCCACCTACACAGTCCTGATCTAGATCTGCAGCCCCAGCAGGACTTTATAGATGAAGGGTTACAGAAAATGCTCCCCCCTGAGGCTGCTCCCAGCCTCCGCCACCCTCACTCGCTCAATGGCAATTGTTTGGAGACAGGATTCCTACTAGTGGCCCGGCAGTGACTAAACGCATCTCACCCTGCGGGATGCAGAGCCCTTTGCAGCATGGAACAGGCAAGCGCAGAGCGGAAGAGCCCGCAGGTTAGGTGGCTGCCTTTGCTACTCACTGAGGAGCAGCGGTCTCCTTAGGAGACAGGATATTTTTAGCCATCCTCTCATAACCACTGATGTGTATCACGGCGAAGGACCGAATCAAAGACAAACCAAGAGCCGGGTAAGGTAGTTCAGTGACGCATCCACACTTAAGTAACGGCCCTTTAGATATGGATGTGTTGCCTGGGTTTCCAGCAGTGGTTAGCGAGATGCCTGGGGGAAATACCTTAACGGAGCATTACAAAGTTTCCAGTGAAATCGAGCGTGCGTCTCCCCCTACCTGCGATAGACATTCAGGGAGGTCCTACGGCCCAACCTGAGCCTTGGCCCCTCTCGCGTTGTGTGTGTGTTTGAGAAAAGCAGAGGGGTTTGGTGCACAGATTTAATCTCATCTGTGCCTTAGCGTCTCGTGCTCTGAACAGCAACACGAGTCTCACCCTGTGTTAAACTCACTTTTGCTTTAGGGCACGGGCTCGCTTGGCCGCCTTAGGTTGCCCGATCTAAGTGTCAAACCTCTTCCCCTCAAGGGAGCGGGATTGTCCCCTATACATCTCCGCTCTGAAATCTACACGGTAAGGGGCAGGCCAAAGCGTGTAATATTTCAGTGCTGCAGGAAGGGACCCCTGCCCCACCCCTACATCCTAACGTGTCCCTCGGGCTCCAAGGAGCTGAAACTGGCCAGATCCTGCACTCCTCGCTCCGGCCCTGGTCCCTCCGCGGCCATGGGGAGTTTCATGCAATTTGATCTCAAGCGACACCTGCCGTTATTGATCCGTGATCTTCCCAGCGGCGGTGCCCCCCTCCCCCCCCCGCACGCCCGGGGGCCTCCCAGAAAGCGGCGGAGGAGCCAGGTGGGGCTGGGATCTGTTCTCTGGCTGGCCGGGGTCAGATTTTGCCCGGCTCAGACCAGGGGTGCTGCTGCTGGGACCCCCCACCCATTCCCGCCTCCCTGCTGCCCCCTTCCGCTAGGGCCACTTCGGGATTTGGCTCCAACGCGCTTTTGGGAAGTTTCTCCCCAGCGCCGCGGGCCCCCAGGGAAAATCACCCAGCCCCGGCAAAGCCCGGCGGGGCTCCAGTGGGGAGCCGGAGCTGCGGTCTCTAGCCCGGCCAGAGCAGCGGCACCGGGCGGGAAGCAGCGCCGGGCTGCGGGGGATGGGAGCGAGCTGTGTCCCGAGACAGCGGACTCGGGTTCCAGCGCTTCCCCGGAGCTGCAGGCCAGACTCACCGTGCGGCGGCTGCGTTCCGCCCGAGCCAAGTCACCACGCTGCCCCCTGCTGGCCTCCCCGAGCTACTAGTCGTGCCCCGGCCCGTTCTCCCTTTGAACTCCTGGCGTGTGCGGCTTCGGAGCTCTTCACCGGAGCGGGCTAACCTGATATAATCCCCTGCAGGGAAGGGGAAGCCGCACTGGAGGAACTTCCTCCTGTCCACGGACTTTGAAGAATTCATTCAATTTCTCCTGCCGGACCCACCGCTATTAACGTTTATGATACTTTTAAAATCAACCTATTTTGGGGGGAGGGGGGGCTGCAACAATAGCCCAAACTGCAGCAGGCAGATGGATGATATAACTGTGCAGGCATCCAGTAGGGCCCAGCTAGCAAAGCGTTCAGGGGGGTTAAAGCTGTTTACTATTCAGGAAATTTGGTAATTATTTCCCCCTCCACATAGTGGCATTATCCTTTCCCTTTTGATATTAGATCCTCGGTGGGGGCCCTCCCTTTCAAGCTGCCAGGAGAAAGGAAAGATGAAGGGGCTGCAATAGCGCAGGGCCATGCACATTTCTATCAAGCCAGCTGAGCCCTTGGAGCAGAGCAAGAAAACCAAGATGGGAAGGCCTCGCCTGTAGGCTTCTGCAAGACTCAAAGGCTTAATGCTTTCCTTGGCTTCCTTATTTATTATGCAGGATTGAAATGTCTGTCCCCTGGCCTGTTTCATTGTCTGTCTATGCCATGCATTCCACTGGCAGTGTCTCTCAGGCTGAAATGCTATAACTCTAGGCTGACAAACAGTAGTTTACCTCTGTGTGCCAAGGAAGGCTTCTTAGCCTCATTTGATAACGGAGGAAACTGAGGCACAGAGGGCTAAAGTAACTTGCCCAAAGTCACACAAGAAGCATATGCAAAGCCAGGTCTCCAGACTCCTATTCCTGTGCTTTAACAAGATCAAACTTCCTCCCTCCAGAATACAATCCAATTCAAGGAGCAGGGAACTACGGCAGGTAATAAAGAGCTATTATACACAATGGACAAAACTCTGCCCTTACACTAATGCAGTTGTTTTCTGTACAGTTGCAGGAGTGTATCCTGAAGGAAGAATTTGCTCTTTACTTCAATTTAGCAGTCTTTTCTTTTGCTCCAGGCCCTATGGAGATTTTATTAAAAAACACATCAAATGTCTCTGTATCCATACAATCTCCCCAGGCCACTCAGAGTCCTACTGTGGCAGCCCACTCATCAGCCACTAAAACTTTCCCCTAAAGCACAAAGACATTGCCACTTCAGCTAACGCCTTCCCTCAAAAGCAGCTTGAGAATAGTCAGGTTTAGGAGCCAAAGCTCAGCTAGGTTAAAAAAAATAAAATAAAAAGGTGGTTCTTTGACCATCCAACTTGTGTGTGATACTAGCAGGATTTGTGACGAATGAGCACGCTGACTGCTATTGTATCTTGTGCGTTACACCATAACTGACCGAATGATTTTTTTTTTTTTAACTATAAAGCCTATTTAAAGGATATTATTTCACTGTGTGAATTAAATAAATCATTAACATACAAGCAAACAAACCACCCCACCCCAGAAAAACAAGCTCATCTTTCGTGAAACCACACCCCTTGCCCAAGAACAGAATCCGAATCCTGGACCTCTAAATCCCCATCACAGACTTGTGAGCTAGTTGAGCTACTGGGGAAATTGCTAGCCTTATGTGGACCAAATATTACAGGGAGATTTGACCTGCACTTTCCAGTGGGTTACACAACTGTTTGATGACAGCAGAAGCATGCTGGAGATCAAGAATCCCAGGTTCTATCCTTAGTTGCGGGCAGGGAGTCTGGAGGAGAGGTTACATATAGGTTAACCACAGCGTATAGATCTGGTTCATGCAGTATGAAAGGAAGCATGGCTAACCTGATGAAATTTAGCTCTGCTGTATTAGAAAGCAGGGATTCAATTTTCAGTCAGCTTGAAATGAGATCATAAAATTTGGTTGCAAAACTATATGTAAAATAGAGAATGGACTAATATTTGACTGCCTTCTAGAGTTGGGGTGTAAAGCTTTGCTCAGTGATAGGGGCTAGGAAGTATGCTGAAGTATAAACAGCAGTCACTAGAACTGAAACCACAACTCACGGCTCCCAGCTCAGTAAATCTTCCTTTATACATTACGATAGTTAGATGTAAAGTCTCTCTTACAACTAGCAGTCTGATAGCGCCATTGTGGAACATTCTGCACAATCACAGAATATCAGGGTTGGAAGGGACCTCAGAGGTCATCTAGTCCAACCCCCTGCTCAAAGCAGGACCTAATCCCCAACTACATCTGGTACAATCTGGTACCGTTGAGCACTCTCTGTAGTATTCTCCAGCTTCATTCACTCAAATGAAATCCCATTCACCACAGACTGGGAAAACATTCATAATAGGCTCCTCCCTTTTGTGTGTGTACTTTGATCAGCAGTGAAATAGTAAAGAATGTTGACAGTTAACCATTAGGTTTCAGAATAAACAACCTTTTGAGATGAATGGGACAGTTCACACTTCTTTCCTGATTATTTTTTAAATACATGTGTGGACTCAAACAATAAAAACTGCATTGGTTATATCTGCTGCACATCTGGCCTGTGCTAGGGTGAAAATCATACTTAATGGATTTCTCTTTTGAACTTGGCATTTGTGAAATATAAAATATTTCCCTCCAGGCCCCTAAACAAAAAAACCCCAACATTTTTATCATACTTTTAGGATGTATGTTCAGAAGAAGTAAAGCCTTCCCCAAGAAAATAAAATGATCAACATGTTCTATAAAAATGTGGTAAAAGTGTAAAATATGTTTAAGGGAAGAAAAATAAAGAAATAAAAAGGAAAAATCAGTACTCTTAAATGTAAACAAAAGGAAAAGAAAGAAGCAAATTTTCGGGAAACAGTGGTAAACCCTTAAATTTAATAAAGCCAAATTACATTAGAGAGAGATCTTCATAAGAACCACTCTCCCTGCCCCAAGCACATTTTTTGGCTTCTCAGAAAAATCTCAGCGGCACCTCTTGGAGAATGTTAGAAACATTCTGTTCACAATCCAGTCTTCCAACATAGCAGGAATTTCTCTTTTGTCCCCATCCTCCTTATTTTACTGGTATGAAATATTTCTACTTGCTCCTGTTTCTTTGCTTGAAAGGGAGGAATGTTGAACCCCAAGCCCATATGGAGCTAAAGCAAAATAATTCAAGAACATTCGTAACACAATACAGAGTGGCTGCAGTCTGTACATGCAGTGCTGCAACACTAGTGCAGAATTTGTATGCTCTGGTATCTCAGAGCTCTGAGATCTCTCTTAAAAAACAATCTAAAGATTAAAACAGAAATCCAGTCCCTAGGAATATCAAGATTTGTCTTGTCTTTCTTGATTTTGTTGGAGGTCCCCTTTGAAAGAGGAAGAACTGGATTGGGAGCCCCTAATCTTATTTGATGTGGTACAGTATGGAATTTTTAACCAATATATTTTACCAAAGTATTTGTTAGGCATTTGAATTAAACAGGTGTCAACAGAAATCAAGAGAGTGTTTTAAACAGGCTGAATAAAAATCCCTTCCCTTGCCAATTAATCAGTTTTATCTTCCTGGTATCTCTGATGTCATTTGTAACCATATGAGTTCTCCAATCATCCATATTGTCCCCTAGGAAAAATACAGCAGATGACAGCTGAATTTCTAATGGAAAAAGCAAGCAGGGAAAAACATTAAAAAAATACCTGTGGGCCTTCTGCATACATCATTAAGAAACAAAAAGGATACAACATTTTTGGTTTTTTTAATAGGTCATTTTTAAGACTGGCCAGTTCATTTTGAACAATTCAGAGCCCGTAAGTTATTTTATACCGGTGAGAAACATCTCCATATGTGACTGCATGGCTATATCTGTGATAACTGAAGAACTGCAATGAGCCATCACAATGTCTAGTGATGGGTAGGTTGCTTAATCGAAGCTGCTTCATTTTGTGGCAGGTCCAAGAACCTCCCACTGTTTTCCTGATTATTTTCCTCATAAAATTGGGTGGATTTGAACGGAATTGTTTCTGTACAGAAACAGAAATAGATTTAAACTGTGAGCTAACTGCTTCAGACCACCAACCAGCATAATGCTGTAGTGTTTGCTTGTAGTAAATGCTGTAATTGAAGTTGCAAAGCAGTTTCTATTTTATTACCTCAGACTTCCCTCAGAAATAGCCATTCTGGATAAGACCAGTTTTCCATCTGTCATAAATAGATAGGTAAGGTAAGGGTTAAGTTTCTTTTACCTGGAAAGGGTAACCAAACACCTGACCAGAGGACCAATCAGAGAACTGGATTGTTTAAAGTCAGGGGCGGGAATTTGTATACTCGGGGTCTTTTTTTGTTTTCTCGGCTGTGAGTAAACAAGGTTTCCTCCTAACTCCTTCTTATTTCAAATATTATACCAAAAGTCTGTGAGTACAAAGGAACCCCAAAGCAATTCGGCTATGAGGAGCTTTGGGTTGTACGAATAGATGTGGATGGCTGTGTCTTTTGTTGTTTTCTCGGCTGTGAGTTAACAAGCTTCCTCCTAACTGCATCTTATCTCCAAGTGTCTCCTACACATCTGTGAGTACAAAGGAACCCCAAGCAATTCGGCTATGAGGAGCTTTGGGTTGTATTTACATGTATGTGGATTGGTTGGACTGGTTTAATCGGGCTATCTTTTAAATCAGACTGTTTCTTCATATTTTCTTATAAGCAAGAGCCTGTATTGAGTTTCTTAATGCAAGATTATTGTTTTATATTTTTCTTTTTTTTTTATATAAACTTTTCTTTTAAAACGTGTGGAAGTTTCTTTCCTAGGGAGGCAAAGGGAAGGGAACAGCCAGGCTGTGGGCTATTTTCCTATTGCTTTCAGGGAAAGAGCAGGCTACGGGGAAAGAAAAAGAATCACCTCTGTATCAGTACCTGTCTCCCTCACGGGAAGGCAGGCACGGGGAAAGGCAAAGCCAAGCTGTTGGTATTTTGCATCTCAATTGTCCTGAGGGTAGAGAACGCTTATCTCTTGGGAAGCAGAGAAACCGGTTTCGTGATACTTGCAGGCTAGACCAAGAGGCAAGCCTGGGAAGGAGGGGGGAAGGGGTTTTCTCCCCTGCTTTTAGCATCCAAGGGATTTGGAATCTGGGTGTCCCCCAAGGGAGGGTTGGGGACACCAGAGAGAGGAAAGGGGGGATCAGGCCCCATCATTCCTGATCTGGTGGCAGCGAGAATATCCAAGCTGGTAGTGAGCTTGGGGGAGTTTCAGGTAAGCCCCCAGATTTTGGACGCAAAAGTCCAGGTTTGGGACAGGACCAGATTGTGGACGCTAAAGTTCAGGTCTGGGACTGGGAGGCTAGATTACCACACCATCTACAATAGGTATCCTGTCTCTGGCAGTAGTCAGCAGCAAATGCTTCAAGATGAAGGTACAAAAATCCTCACAATGAACAGTTACGGAATAACCAGCCCACAGTAGAAGCTTCTTCTTTAGCCTAATCAGTCAGTTGCTTATAGTCCATGTCTTAGGCTTTGAAGCATATAGGTTTATATTCCTTATTTATATATGTGCAAGTTTTTCTGAATCCTGCTAAATACTTGCACTTTAATATCTTGTGTGAATGAGTTCCACAGGTTAGCCATACATTCTGTAAAACAATTTAAAAAAATCAGTTTTGAAGTTTGTCATCTTTTAAATTTCATTGGACACTTCTTGTTCTGATATTGTAAGACAATATAAGCATGCAATCCACCTTCTCTTCATAATGTTTATTATATATACACCTCTATCATGGCCCCCTCTTGTTGTTTTCTTTGTAAAGAAGACAGTCATAATCTTTTCAATTTCTTTGCCTCTAATTTGTATTCCTCACCTTTTGACAATCTTCTATTTCTGCTACAATGTTTTTAACCTGGGGCATCCAGAAATGAACAGTATGTCTTTATCTTGAGCATTATCAACCTAGAGTGGTGTTATATTTTCAGTAGTACTTTCTACCCTATTCTCCATAAAATCTAACAATTGCTTTCTGGTCCGCTGCTGGCCACTGAGATGAGATTTTATAGTGAGCTGTCCACAACACCCACATCTTTCCCTGTGTGTTAATTTAGAAACCAGCAACCTGTATGAATAGATGCAATTAATCCTTCCAATGTACATTACCTTGCACTTGTTTTCTAACTGACATTATTGTGTCCATTCATATACCTCCTCTAGTCTTGACTAGCTTTAGTAATTGTCTTACCTGAAAATTCTCATCTCATTCTTCTCTTTCTACAGATCCTTTATATATAAACCCAGGTCTTAGCTTGGATGGTAGGGATGTCCAACTGTGAATTTCTTGCTTTGAAATATACAGGAGCTAAAGGATTCTGAGTCAGTGAACACTCAGCACTTCATTCCAAGCAGTAAACAAATTCATCAGCTTTTTATTGGTCTGTATTACACAGGAAAGAAATATCAGTTCATGCTGATTCAGGAGTATAAAGTTGCCCTAGTTTCTTGACATAACTTCAACCTTTCCCAACTCAGGAGAAAGAAACAGTGACGACATGTTTCAGACACTTTTCAATTTGCGTTTTCCTCTTTGCAGTACCTGCCACGATTGTGGTACTATAAACTTAGTTTAAGTTTTAATACAGTGGTTTCAAATGTGCGGCATCAGTGCACTGATGCAGTGTAACTCTCCGCAACAGTACTACAATTACTTTTGCATTGCTTTAAGCACTTCTCTACTCTCGCCATTCCATTCCCTTTAGACGAGTTTATTCCTTTTTGCCAAATTTTTCCCTTTCCTTCTGCTCCTCAGCAGCAGCTCACTCATTCTGGGCTCTCTCACCGGTGCTTGGGAGGAATAACATCTGTGGAGGCTGAGTGCAGCTCTCATTACTAGGCCTATTCATTTAAAGAATAATACTTTGATCATAACCATGGCTTTGTAGTCAGTTAGTCACTTACACAAGCCGTTTTTGTTAATTTCACAGCCAGTTCTCTGGTTTCCCAGCCAAAAGTCATTTCCCTGAAGGACAGAGATTCTAAAATGAATCCCATAGTTGGTGCTGGACTGACAGTGCTGGAGCCTTTACTTCTCTACAGAATAGCTGCAAAATGGACAGCTGCAGAGCAAGTTTCCCAACACAGGCAGACCCCTGCCAATGTATCTTAACTTTGACCTACTAAGATGACCTAGAAGTGAGAGGGGAGATCAGGATAGAGGGTACAGGTTTCATTCACTCCATGAATTCTTTACTGAGACTACCAAAAAGAAGCAAAGTTTCAATGGTCACAGTGGTTTCTGTAATATGGACATTTGCATATCAGGGAACGGACTAAGAGCCCAACTCATTTCATACAGACTAGCTGTCATTACCAAACTAGGTTGCATCTGAACTGGGGATTTAGAGGTGAAAGGCTCTCTTTCCCATTACCAATGTCCTGGGCATTCCAGGTCTCTAGTATTATTTTTAGTCTGGTTATCCAGAAGCACATTCTGCCACTACATTCAGCACAGTGTAACTGTCATCAGAGTTTATGAAACAGCTGTCTTTCACTGTGGGGTTGTGTGTGTAATAGGGGAGGATTTTATGAAGCTTGTGACTTCCTCTCCTGCTGGAGTAATCAGGAATGCAGCAACTCTGACATCCCAACGACCATGGCTTCTATTTCAACTTTTTATGTTGCTCCATGAAAACAAGCAGTTAATTTGGTCAGCTTCGCTATTCTGGTTTTGTGAGTTTCTTTGGAAATTGTGTGTCTGTGCCTTCCTTTGGCCATCCAGAATGGCTTGATGCTGGTCGAATTGGATGGTGTCACAATCACATGGAAAAATCATCTCTGTTTTTGTCTGATTTTCCAGGACAAAGCAAATTCTCTCTCAGACTCTGAGATGGCAGATGATGAACAAGAGCTATCTCAGGAAATAAGAAAATTTTAAATTATTCAGTAGGTTCTACTGAAACCCGACTAATCTCCTTATTTCTTGATACACAGGGGAAGCTAGTTCTTTGGCTTTCTCTGCTCCAGCCTGTAAAACCTTTTCCAAGTGGGATTTGTCCTCCAGGAGCCTCTTACTTTCGTTCCTGATTGGCGCAAACTTCTGAATAACTGCCTCTGCCACTATCCCTTTGTAGTGAGCAGTGTCAAGACCAACACACTGGTGCACCACTTCCTTTATGCTGAGTCCTGTCACTGCAGCATGAATGGTCACCAGATTGGAGACACCAGGACGAGAGTCTGGGTCATAGGTCACCTCAGAGGTGAAGTCAGTCACAGCCTTGCGGAATTTCAGAACAATCTCCTCTGGACTGTCTGTGATGTTGAGTGTGCCTAACTTCTGAGGGTCTGACTTGGACATCTTGGCTGTTGGATCCCTGAGAGACCTCACCTTCTTTGTTGTACCTAAAAACACAAACAGACAATGGTTTTCTATTAATGCTTATTTGGCACTTTTCTTAGGAGAATACTACAACCTACAGCAGGTTGCCCTGGCTGTTTGCTCTGCTTTAACAATTACTTTCCCAAGCTTTACAAAATACACTCATTCTTGATCTTCATTTTCTCCCACCAAAAGCACCCCAGCCATTCCCCTTTCCACTCATAATCACCCAAAGAACCTGAACCTTGTTCCCCTTTCTCCCCAGTTACCTACTGCTGCTGGAATGATTCCCTGCTATTGTATGCTATGATCCATGCTGATTTCCCTACCAATCCACCTCCTCCTTTAGGTACCTGGCATTGGTGAAGCGAGCTGTCAAGGTTCCTTCTCCACTCTGAACTCTAGGGTACAGATGTAGGGACTTGCATGAGAACCTCTAAGCTTTACCAGCTTAGATCTGGTTTTACTGCCACCACCCAAATCCTTTAAGAGTTATTTGGGAAAGTCTGTCTACCTTCCCCACAGACTATCTCCCTCCCACTAGTCTTGAGAGACTTTTCCACTAAGTTCCTGGTGAACACAGATCCAAACCCTTGGATCTTAAAACAAGGAGAAATTAATCATTCCCCCTCCTTTCCCCGCACCAATTCCTGGTGAGTGCAGATCCAACCCCTTTGGATCTTAAAACAAGGAAAATCAATCAGGTTCTTAAAAAGAAGGCTTTTAATTAAAGAAAGGTAAAAATCATCCTCTGTAAAATCAGGATGGAAAATAACTTTACAGGGTAATCAGATTCACAGAGCCCAGAGGAACCCCCTCTAGCCTTAGGTTTAAAGTTACAGCAAACAGAGGTAAATCCTCTTAGCAAAAAGGAACATTTACAAGTTGAGAAAACAAAGATAAAACTAACACGTCTTGCCTGGCTGTTACTTACAAGTTTGAAATATGAGAGACTGGTTCAGAAAGATTTGGAGAGCATGGATTGATGTCTGGTCCCTCTTATTCCCAAGAGCAAACAGCCCCAAAACAAAGAGCACACAAACTAAAGCCTTCCCCCCACGAAGATTTGAAAATATCTTGTCCCCTTATTGGTCCTTTGGGTCAGGTGTCAGCCAGGTTACCTGAGCTTCTTAACTCTTTAGAGGTAAAAGGATTTGGTGTCTCTGGCCAGGAGGGATTTTATAGTATTGTACACAGGAGGGCTGTTCCCTTCCCTTTATAGTTATGACACGAGTAACCCAGGGAGCACAAACTAGAAGTGTGTGAGGGATCCTGTAACAGTGGGGACATGAGTCACCCTGAGACGCTGTCCCACACAAGAAGCCCCTGAAACTCTCCTAGAGCTCCTTAGAAATAGCTCCCTCCTAGGTGTTATCTACTCAAAAACTAAGGGGGAAAACGTTGCTTAAATTTTGGCAAGGTGATAGGTGCCTCAGAAATAACTGAGACACATGCATGTATGCGAGACAGGATACCAGTATTACAGAGCACTTGGCAACATTCATCTAGTTACACCACTCCATTAATTCACAGTCTCTTCCCATTATTATTATTATACACAAAAAGCAGTATGAACCGTTGATCTAATTACTAGAATCGCATAGCACAGACTCACGGTTGCACAGACATCACAATATTTGTGCTCACAGTGCTCACGAGACACTGCACCAAGGTTTGTAACACCCAATATTCTCATGGGTGACCTCTCATTTTTAACTGGGACTTTAAAGTGGAAAGAGGGCTACTAATGATACCCTGGCAGAGTAATCTTTTCTAAGGGGAGAACTCCCTGCTCCTGGCGGCTGCACATTCCTCCAGATTATGAACTAATGCAAAGATATCACACTTTTTCTGTACTCAGCTGCTCATGTTTCCTGCCACATGTGCCATTTGCTCTGCAGAAAGATTCAGAAATTTTTCATGGCCTCATAATGCAAAAAAATGGCTGAACACATTTCCCTCAAAATCTCCTAAGCTTTAGGCTGTGGCCAAGAATGGAAAGTTTAGCCCCAATGAAGAGCCTTCTTGAAATTTACAAGCATATGTCAAAGCATCTAATGAATTTTTGTGTGCTATGGTAATGAAAGTAATAAAATAGAAACTGCTTTGCAACTTCAATTACAGCATTTACTACAAGCAAACACTACAGCGTTATGCTGGTTGGTGGTCTCTTATTCAACGTCTTAACGGGCAGCACAAATTGCTCCTTAATTGGCACCATCAAACATGCTCTCTCCTCATGAGAGGCCCATGCCTGCAAGAGCAGGGCCTGTAACCAAGCAGGATTGAAAGGCAGTAGCAGAGCATTGTGGGGGGCCCCAGGACTGGAATAGCAGATACTGTACACATTCCTTTCTGGGGGTTTTCAAAGCCCCATATTCATTCTATTCTATTAATCTACTTTGCCATCAGTTTGCCCCCTTTCCAGAGTTGCTCCCACATAGATTCAGCTTACCTGCAAGTCAAATCTCAACCCTTAGTAACACACTACAATCTAGTATTTAACCACATGTCTCCCTACTCACTTAAAATGGCTTTGGGCACAGGAAAGAAGTTTCCATATTTCTTGTTAAAGTGCTGTGCTATATCTCGAGTCAGTTCCAGGTG
Organism: Chelonoidis abingdonii; assembly: GCF_003597395.2. NCBI lineage: Eukaryota > Metazoa > Chordata > Testudines > Testudinidae > Chelonoidis > Chelonoidis abingdonii. The sequence continues at coordinate 154,789,737 of NC_133769.1, read as the reverse complement.
CAGGACTTGATCTTCTCCAACAGGAACATGTGTTGACCTTTTAATAAAAGACAGACACAGGAAACTCAGCAAAATTTTCTGGTTCTATTGAAACGTTACCTGAGACTGTCACAGCTCCTGCCATAGCTGAGGGCCAGACGGAGCCAAATGTTCAGTCACAGCTAACTCGCTCTCTTCTGGGTGAACAAGATTCCAGACGGATCCTGTCTAATATGGTTCTGCTGTGTCTAATGGGATGAAATGCAGATTCAGCAGCAAAAGAACAGCCTTTTACCAAAGTCTGAACGTAAATGGGAAATATACAAGAAAGAGTAACAATACTGGAATGTACACTTGCATTCTGCAACCATCCCCCACTTTCCATAAGATTTCTACTACCCACCGTCTTCTATTCATTCACTGATTTTAAGGACAGAAGGGACCGTTTGATCATCTAGTCTGATCTCTTGTATAACATAGGTCATACAAATTTATTCAGTTACTGCTGTGTTGAAGCCCAATAACTTGTGTCTAACTAAAGCATATCTTCCATAATGACGCCCTGTCTTGATTTGAAGACTTTAAGAGATCGAGAATCCATCACTTTCCCTGGTATTATTTTCTCACTGTTAATCTGAGATTTTTTAGATGAGATATAGACTTGAAATCATGTCCTCTTTTGTTTATTAAAGCTTCCACTGCACTTTTTAAAGCATTGGTGTATGTTAAACCAAGTCCTGGCCAACTTCTAATTTACGTTCTGCATCTCTAAATACCCAGACAATTTCAATTCAATATGATATTCTTTACTTATGATCCTAAACTACAGGGGGTCAATCTCTTCACCCCTCTACTCACTAGAGTAATCAGGACAAGCTGAAAATTGTTACAGTAGCCCATAGAAAATCACAGTGTCATACAACACAGAAAAAACAGTTATCTTAATCAATACACTTAAGCAGCTCAAAAGGAACATTTCCATATGCCAAAATGGTTCCAGAATCACAAAGTTATCCCACTGACCCGAAAACATATTGTGTTTCTATAAATGCCTCTGCATGACACTCTTTCTTTCTGATTTTCTTATGTTAGTTTTCTTGCTGTCTTTGCTTCTGCTTCTCACATGCTATTTATTTATCTTCTATTAATTTACATTTTTTTCTTCTCCCTAATCCTCTTTTTCCTCCTAGGTCACTTCAGTTGGTTTTGCTTCTCCCTTGCTTTCTCCTCCTAATTCATTTATTTTGTTTGTGGTATTTTATTTGCTGACTCTTTTCTGCTATTTTTATGTGTTCTTATTTCTGCAGTTACTTTTGCTTTGTACCATTTCAGCGTCTGCTTTTCCTGCTCTTCCTTCGACGACTGCTGCTCCTTTCCTAATTACCCATTTTCTCTTGCCTCTTGTCCCATTTCCGATAATTTTTAATATAAAACATCTCTCTTGTTAAATATATATCTTTTAATACATGTGCTCTCTCTCTCCCACCTCCTTGTTTTGTCACCTATTTCCAGTCAGCCAAGACTTATGCAAAAGTTGAGCTAAAATGAGCACTGATAATCAAAATTACAGAATCTTATTACACAGAGATGGGAAAGATCTAGGTAATTCAGTTCATCCCAGGGCCCAGTACAGAATGGTTTCTGATAGTGAAGTTGCCAGTGGTTTGTTTATTAAAATTACTTTAATTGATGGGGCTTCTATTATTCCCCTTGGGGAACTATTCAACTATCAAACAGACCTCAGTTAAGAAGTTTTTTCTAATATTCAAATTACATTTTCCCTTTACTTTTACCCCAATATTCCTAATTATGATACATATAAACTAGCAATATCATCCCTAAGTCTTTTGACATGACTGTTTTCCCTCCCACTGACTCTATGCTTTGGATTATTTTACCGGAGATGTATTGTTATTCCTGCCTACTCTATATTCCCAAACCCTCCATGCCCTTTTGTATCATTCTCTGTCGTCACAGGAGTTGATGAACCCACACAACTCAACACAATCTGCAAACTTAATGTACTATTTACTCTCCCTTGGAGATTCATTAATTAAGATTTTACATATTACCCGACTTAACTATGCTTCATTCACAGATGCAACCTTCCTCCACATTACCAGCTCTTGATCTCAGTCTCGTCAGTCAGCCTAGGAACTAAAAACTCAGCCATGTACGGGGAGAACAGGAGTGTAGAATGGAACCATCAAGAAGCTGGAGTGGAGTGGTATAGGAGTCAGGCTGCTAGCACTGGGTAGGTGGGCAGGGAGAAGAAAAGGGATTAGATTTACAAGAGACATGCGGGAAGAAACAGGAAAAAAAGAATGAGTAACTGAAAGAAAGATATAGTCTACATTTCCTCAGTACAGTAAACTTCTCCTCAGGGATGTAAACAAGAATTAAAATGTGAAAAAAAAATGCTACTTCACAGTTTCCCAATTTGCAGAAGACTTCTTCAAATATTGTGCATTATGGCTACATGACATCCTGACGGTGCCAGGCATTACACCTCATGTCAAAGCTGGGACCTCTGCTAATCTTACATCAAAGATAATTGACTAGTATAAAACTAAGCTGAGACCCATTACAGAAGCATTCTCATGAAGGCAACACATGAGGTTTAGCTTCCCCTTTGCGCAGAGAACTCCTCCCCCATCAACACAGCATAATCTACACCAGAACTTGAAAAAAATGTAAGTGAATTTAATAGTGGTGTCAAGTGCTCAACTGAAAGGTCTGGACATGAAATCTAACTTCATAGCAGGCCCATCATGTAGCAACATAAATCATCCCTGACCTTGAGGATCCACAACTAGTTTAGTCTCTGTGGTCGATTCAGTCAATCGATGCAACTCAACAGCTAAATGGGTCAATTGGTGTTAGCTTTATTGGCGATTTCAGGGACATGCACTAAATTGTTCTGAGGTGACCAACTCTTCTTAGACAATACCATCCAATAACTTTCCAGTGGCCTGCTATTTAACCACTATCAACCTGAGCAAGATTTTAATCAGTGACTGAAAGACGAAAAGGTTTCATCCATTCCCAATCCTCTCAGCTATTCACGCCCCTTGGTATTTAACATGTTGACCCAAAGAACTTTCATCTTACAACAGCTGAATAGACGTTGCCTGTGGGCTCACATTCTGTCTCTTACTTGTACAGCAGAATATCTGCAGCTTGAAGAATAGGGTATGTGAACAGACCAACGGTTCCTTCATAATTCTGGCTGGCATTCTTTACCTGTTTGCAAAAGAAAGACATAGGGAAATCATCCATTTGGCTAATGATATCAATGTCTGATTTTGATTTTTTTGGTTCTAAGTTTCAGTTAGTGAGTCCGCTTCATTCATTGACTGTGTCATTCTAGCAAAGAAGCATTCCTAACAAAATTTGTGCTTTTTCAATGCTCAGTGCTACTTACTGCTCATGGATCCGTTATTTTCTAGAGATATTTATAGCTCTCGTCTCATAATATTTGTTCTGTTATTTTACTAGGGAGATATATTAGATGTGTGGGATGGTAATAGCCAAACTCACTCCTTTTTTTTTTGTTGTTTGTTGGAAGACTGGTATGCAGCACTTGTTTTTATACAAAGTCCTGGTACCCTCCAGATTAACCCACCTTTTTGTAAATAGTTATCAAAGGTTCAAAAGTTCAATACCTAATTCCTTTAACACCCTAGATGCATATCATCTGGACCAGCTGGTCTGTAGATGTTCAAGTATCAAGATTCCTGCTTTTTGTTTTAACTGTAGCTACATTTAAAAAAAATCATTAAAATCTATCCAGACTTCCTCATATTTTCCTATATCTTTTTCCTCTCCCTGTCATCCAGATCATACTCTCCTGTCTCCATCTCCAGGCTCTTAAATATGAGAGACCTGATGCCAAGCACCTGCAGCTCCTATTTGTGGGTTTTAAAAGTCCAACCACTTATACTCAGATGCCTAAATATGGCTTTACAAGTCTAACCTGAGAAACTCAGTTTGAAAAGCTTGGCTTAAAACTAAATTTTGCATTAACACTATTTGTTGCATTTAAATTTAAATGAGTTTATTTAATTAAGAAGAAAAAACAGGAAGGGGGGAAAAACCACCCACAAACATCTGGAGGTATTTAGCCTGCTCCAGTTGTGAACTCTGCAAACCAAACTGCTCTGGATTCTTTTTTCTTCTCATTGTTTGTCTCTCTCCTGACTCCCTGTAAAACAGTTGGTTAGGTTCGGGGCCACTTGCCAGACCCCAATACAAGTAGCACCATAGGGTTGGCCCAGTCTAGGACCCAGCCTCTTAGCCCCACCCCACCCTTGCTGGCCTTCTTACTTTGTTTATGGGTGGGGAAAAGCAAAAGTTCAAACTCAACAGAGAAGCCCCTCTTGGGGTCAGGTTAGTGACACCACCTTACTTCAGGGGTGCCTAGAGACCAGCTTTACTGGAGTCCTTCCAGCCAGGTAGCCCAATCACTCTCTTCCTGCCAGGCTTGCCTCTGGGGCTCATTGGACTCGTCCCAGAGAGGTGGTGATATCTAAACAGTCAATTAAGGCCTCTCTGATCCTCCTATAGTCCTGGGCTGCTGCCAAATCAAGTTCATGGCATTTAGCTTGAGCCGGTCCTGACAGATGGCACCAATAGCATGGCCCAGTGCTCTGAGGACCACACCATGGCAGATGCCACCTGCTCAAAAGTAGTGAAAAATGTCTTGGGGTCACTGGTGGTGCCCATCTTAGACAGCTTCAGAGGGATGGGTGCTGAGTTGGGGGGCCCAAGGTTAGTGGCCACCACAGCCCTGGGTGACCCTAGAGGGTGGAGAAGTGACAGCATCTGTTGCTCCAGGTTTTGTTGTTGCTGTTGGCGTGTGGCTAATTCCCTTATCAGTTAGTGCTGTTGCTGCCCCAGCTGTTGAAGCAGCTGCTGCTGTTTTTGTTGTAGGGCGGCCTGGTGCTGCTGGTTTTATCATTTTATCAGCCATTCCAGATCCATTCCAAGGTTGTTTCTGTCAGGATTTTCTCAACCTCAAACCTCTTTTCTCCTTTTCCCCGCTCCCTGCCCCCTCTTCCTCTCCCTTTCAGCAGAGCTGACCAAGTGCCTGCATTCTCCACCACTTGTAAGAGATTCTTTCTGGGGCACTTCTCTAGCTGGGTTGGGGCCCCTTGCCATGCCTTGTTACCGCCAGAGGGTCAGCCCAGTCAAGACCACAGCCTCTTAGCCCTTGCAGTGGGCCCCACCTTGGCAGATGTCTTACTTTGTTTATGGGTGAAGAAAAGCAAAAGTTCAAAGTCAACAAAGAAGCCCGTCCAGTGGTCAACAACGAAACAAGGTCAGCGGCACCACCTTACTTCAGGGATGCCTGGGTAGCAGCTTTACTGGAGTCCTTTGGGCTAGATAGCCCAATCATGCTCTCCTTGCCAGGCTTGCTTCTGCAGCTCACTGGACTCTTCCGAGAGCTGGGGGTCTCTGGCATGGTGGAAGTTCCTCCTCCTGCTTCAGGAGATTCTCCATCCGTTCCATTCTCAGGGCTTCCCCCTTCCTGACTCCAACTTTCGCCTCTGAACGCTTTCCGCCCTACCACGCATGGCTGGAAGGGCCAGAGAGGTGGGGCTACCTTAGCACTGAACCTCCCTAGCACCTTCCCTGTCAGTGTTGGGTTTCAGGGCCACTCAGAGGATGGGGGGAGGGATAGCTCAGTGGTTTGAGCATTAGCTTACTAAACCCAGAGTTGTGAGTTCAATCCTTGAGGGGGCCACTTAGGAATCTGGGGCAAAAATCAGTACTTGGTCCTGCTAATGAAGGCAGGGGACTGGACTCAATGACCTTTCAAGGTCTCTTCCAGTTCTAACATAGCTATATCTCCAATTATTTATTTATTCAGGGGGGCCAGGGGCAAAGCAATTTCAGGGCCTTTTCCATTAAAAAAAAGTTGCAACACCACAGAAAATTATATTCTTGTGGGGGTCTCTCCAGAGCCTGGGGCAAATTGCCCCACTTGTGCCTCCCCCCCGCTTCCCCGGCAGCCCTGTGGGGTTTATACACCCCAGCACACTTCTGATTTCTCTTCTTGTTAAATAAAGAAAACACACAGAAATTAAATGCAAAAAATAGCATTGATGCAATATAAGACGGTTACTCACCTTTGTAACTGTTGTTCTTCGAGATGTGTTGCTCATATCCATTCCAGTTATGTGTGCGTGCGCAGCGTGCATGTTCGTCGGAGAAACTTTTACCCTAGCAACACTCGGTGGGCCGGCAGGTCGCCCCCTGGAGTGGCGCCACTATGGTGCCT
>NC_133769.1:154779814-154781113 GCF_003597395.2 Chelonoidis abingdonii | reverse complement strand
TACCCTAAATCTCTGACAAACTTCAGGGCATATCAAAAAGCCTGTGACTGACATTTTTTATTCCCAAGTTTAATGCTTTTCATTAGGTACCTTCTTCATGTCCATTCTGCATGAGGGAGAGGGTATGGGGGTCTCCGCCACAGTGAGGCAGGCCGGGCGTCTCATTGTCCTTTGCTGTCTCGTCCCTCCTCCCCCTCCCCCACCGGCCTGTGAGCTTGGGCCGCCATCCGGCATAGGGGCACCAGCTTAATAATACTGCATAGGGCCCCATAAATCCTAAGGACAGCCCTGGGGCTACCCAATCAAGGCCAGGCTACCAGGCACAGGGGTCGAGCAAGCTGGAGTCCCCTGACCCTCCGGCATGTTTCCAGCTCAATTAGCCCCTGTCCCCAGCAGCAGGGCCCTGGTGGGAGTGTCCCAGCCCTGCACCCCCAGCCAGACTCTCTCAAGCAGCTGCTGCACTGCACAGAGAAGTGACCTGGAGCAGCCGGTTTTTGCCGCAGCTCCCAAGGAGAGCAGCCAAATGTCCTGGGGGAGAAGGACAGAGCCCCCCACAGGTAACTCTGGTGGGGCAGGGAGTACGTGGTGGCCCTGGGCTGGGTGCAGGGCAGAGGAGACATGTGGGGTGGTCACGTGTCCTCCCCTTTAGATTGTGGCCCCCCAGCACGGGGAGGAACCAGTCGTCTTTGCCACTCACTGCCCCTAAGGAACAGGGGCTTCTCTCCCACTCCTCCTCCAAGAACTCTTCACTCCAGTTCCCTGTTTTCAGCTCTGTTTGCTGGCTCCAGGGCAGAGACTCTTTGGCAGAGCAGGGAATTGAACCCAGCAGTCTGAGCCCCCAGACAAGTGCCCGAACCACTGGGCCATCTGGTCTCTCCATAGGGTATTTCAATTGTGCCATGAGGATGTCTGGGGCTGAGGCTCGTGCTGGTGATATGTGGTCAGGAAAGGACCCAGCGTGACACTCAGAGCACAGGTAGAGCATGTGGGGCTGCCACATGTGATCTGAAGTCCCTGAGCTGATGCTCAGGCAGGATGAAGCTCACCCAGACCATCCCTGACAGGTAGTTGTCTAACCTGGCCTTAAAAACCTCCCATGATGGGGATTCCACATCCTCCTCAGGTGACCTGTGCCAGTGCTGGACCATCGTTAGACTTAGAAAGTTTGTGCCAGTATCAAACCAGCAGGGCAAGATCTTACAGCTCCATTTGAACTCCCTGGAGTAGGAGATTTATTTGGAGGGACAGACTGGAAACAGTAGATATTCTGCTGAAATGTGGGGATGCCTCCCCCCCCCC
>NC_133769.1:154673669-154774244 GCF_003597395.2 Chelonoidis abingdonii | reverse complement strand
AGTAGCTAGGGAAGCAGAGGTCAGCTAAGCTGCGCTCCACTGTTCCAACGACCGACACGGGCGGTAAGAAGGAACTGAGGAGCGGTTGGGTCGGCAGGGGTATATATCAGGCACCACAGTGGCGCCACTCCAGGGGGCGACCTGCCGGCCCACCGAGTGTTGCTAGGGTAAAAGTTTCTCCGACGAACGTGCACACGGTGCGCGCACACCTAACTGGAATGGATATGAGCAAGCACTCGAAGAAGAATAAGAAATTAAGCGCATTTGTCAAGAAAGGCAAAAGGGAAGATTTTTCAAAACATCAACTCGGCCACAGTCATCCTTAGTAATGTTTATTTCTGTACCCCTTTTAAAATGTAAATCTTAACATATCCCATACCATACAACACACAGAATAGCTAACTAATGTTGCAGAAGACTTACTTACGGAATTTTCTTACTTGTGACTGCTTGATTTTTTAGCCTTAATGTTGTGTTGTAGTTATTGCATTTTATTATTTTACTAAGCTTGAAATAAGAACTTTAAGCATTTTGATAAATGATTAAAAATACCCGTCTATAACTGAAAACCTTCTTTAACTGCCTCTGTATTCTCTGCTTATATAGGTATGCTACTTTGTAACCTCCCACAGCAACAGCCTCACTGACTCACAATATACAGTCATTTCTCCTATAGTAATAGCATTGTATGGGATTGTTTTCTTTTCTCTTCTTGAAGTGACTCCATCACCTTTTAGTAAGAATGACTGGCCCAGTGTTTATGGTCCACAGGCAACAGAAATTTTTACAAGAAGGACAATACTGTTGTTATTAAATTTCCTTAAATCTCCTTTTAGTTTAATATGCTGATCATATAAACCTTACCTTCCACTGTGGAAAGGTTTGTACACGTGGCATATTAGTTAAGCACCCAAGAATCCAACCGAGTTCTGCATGTTCAGGCACCTAAAAAAAAACGTCATAGGAAATCAGAATAGGTTGAATGTATTTTTACCTGCACACATCATTTCAAGAGAAAGTACAGCTAGTGAAGGCTATCAAACCAGAGATTAGTAAGATTAGTTTATTTTTGGCTACCATTTTCTCAATGAGTTTAGTGCTGGTGAGAAGTAACAGAGAGCCCTGGTGACTGAAGAACCTATATTGATCCATAGCCCAAGTACAACTCCTGCAGCAGCAGTACAAGCTTCCCTACCCTACCTAGTCAGCCTGCCCTAACTGACCAAGAAAGAAAACTGTGGAGGTGAGACGGGTGTTTAATTTTCATGTTCATTCAGATCTTGGCCTTTATGCTGACAATTCCAAGTACCTTGAGGCAGTAGGCTAGGGGTTACAGCATAGGACTGTTAGTCAGAACCCCTTGCTTCTAGTCCTAGCTCCAACATTAATTTGCTGTGGGAGTCAAACGTATCTCTGTGCTTCAGTTGTCCTGTCTGTAAAATGGGGACACCTAGACCTCTTAAGTATTCTGGATTTTGTGGAATGTTCTGCATTTTGGGTTAATCCACCTGCCTGTTCTGCAGCACCAAAGGCAGGAGATGTTTTGCAAATGAAAGAGGAAGACTGACTCAAAATATCCACTGACTTAGGGAAGGATGCACGGGGCAAAGAGCCAGGATGCCATATCTAATGTGGGACTACAACCACCAAAATGCCTTCAGGAAATGAAATGACGAAAACATTTTAGCATCTGTAAGATTAGACTAGATGATTTTAAAATATATTTTAGATTTTTTTTTCTTTCCTAATGGTGTCACTCACTACAGGGCAGAGTTAAGGTTGTTTGGTGCCCTCACATTTCTACACCTTAACATGTTAGAATTCCTGTTAAAGTTTAATCTTAATTCTGAATTTCCTGGGTTTATAATGCATGTTTTGGAAATAATTACAACATTGCTGTATTAAAAAATCTCACCATGAATCACTGATGTGTATTCTCAATCTTAACTCCATTTTAACAGTTTTTGTCTGGAGATAATTTATGAGGTATAATGTGAGGTGCAACAATGCACAGGTGTTCCACTTCTGGTCATTTGCCACACATTTCATTTGCCTCTGTCACATGCTGGCAGGTCTGAAGGTTGAGAGGTATGATAATACCTAGGACAGAGGGGTTGAGAAACTTAATGCTTGTGTTTTGATCTAAGAGCTCAGACAAAAAGCATTAAAAAGTGCTTATTAACAACAGGTGGGACAATTACTAATATCATCTGCAGAAATCATTTTGGTGTTGTACGTAGACTTGGAGAAGGACCAATTCCATCATGGACTACATTTAATATCCATCAAATAGCCCTAAGATTGTAATTACTTTTGGTCACTAATATTATGGTCCACAGCTGAACTGATGACCCGAGGTGAATAGCTCAGGAACTGATTACAATGACATGAAGCCTCCCAGATCTTCTCTTTTTTGATTCCTTCATGTTCATTTGCCTGACTGGCTTTAGTACACAAGGCAAAGTGTGACAAGATGGCACCAAATGTGTCCTCTATGCAATATGCAATGTAAACTGGTTGGATGGAACTGACTTAACCCATGCCTATTTCATTTAGGAGGAATCACCATCTGGTACAAAACAATTTATTGTCTCTTTCTTCTAGGTACAAACAAAGAGGGGATGTTTTCCAGCTGCATTGGTGTTGACAAGGACTCTCTTCCAAAGCAATGGATTTCACGATACGCCTGTCATGCCTCCCTCCCACAACCAAGACTGCACGTGCCTACTGTGCCAGTGGCTTTGACAGCCCATGTGTTACTGGAACACTGAGCGACCAGCCATTCTGCAGCCCTGGCTCTAAGCAGTGAGTTACATTCACCTCTAGCCCCCAAAGCCAGATTCACAGGAAGCATGGCCCATTATTAACACAAAGTGGTAAGAACACATGCTAGTGTAAAGAAAAAAAGCTGGTGGGGGGGGGGAGGAGGGTGGAAGTGCAAAGAAGCATGGAAGAAACAAAGAAAAACAATCACACAGGGTAAAATAAACAAAAGGCTTGTTAACTCACTGTCCCAGTACTGCTTAGTATGCTCAGCAGTGATGGATTACAAAGAGCCAGAGCTGCAATCAGTGAAGTCAAGTATCCTTGGAGGAACTCGATTTGTAAAATAAAATTAAATTCATTTAAAGTTTTGCAGGACGTCCTTCTCTATGCTATTAAACAAGGGACCATGGAGTTAATTCATATAATAGAAAGAAACAGTCAAAAGTAAAAAAGACACACCCCATCTCTCTATCGTCAACTAGTTTTCAATAGCTTTGTATCAAATTTCATAACATTTATCATGCTAATATTAATGAAGAGCAAGACCTTCAACACACAAACAGCTCATTACACAAAGGGCAATAGCTTCAAAGAACTCTTTGACGAAGGTCCTGTTCTTTCTGAAAGAAGTAACTGAAATACTGAGGGTCCTATCTAAAAACCTGGGAAACTAATACACAAAAACACAGTGTTGTGTATCAGTTAAGGCTATTCTATACATAAAATACTTCACATAAAATCTAGGGCTGTCAAGCAATTTAAAAAAAATCAATCACGATTAATCGCACTGTTAATAATAGAATACCATTTATTTAAATATTTGTGGATGTTATCTACATTTTCAAATATATTGATTTCAAACAACACAGATTGTACAGTGCTCACTTTATTTTTTATTACAAATATTTGCACTGTAAAAAACAAAATAAATAGTATTTTTCAATTCACTTAATAAAAGTACTGTACTGCAATCTCTTTATCATGAAAGTTGAACTTACAAAGGTAGAATTATGTACAAAAAAAATATTCAAAATAAAACAATGTAAAACTTTAGAGCCTACAAGGCCACTCAGTCCTACTTCTTGTTCACCCATTGCTCAGAAAAACAAGTTTGTTTACATTTGCAAGAGATAATGCTGCCCACTTCTTGTTTACCATGTCACCTGAAAGTGAGAACAAGCACTCGCATGGCACTGCTGTAGCTGGCATTGCAAGATATTTACTTGCCAGATGGGCTGAAGACTCATATGTTCCTTCATGCTTCAACTACCATTCCAGAGGACATGCATCCATGCTGAAATGAGTTCTGCTCGATGACAATCCAAAGCCGTGCGGACCAACACGTTCATTTTAATAATCTGAGTCAGATGCCACCACCAGAAGGCTGATTTTCTTTTTTGGTAGTTCGGGATCTGTAGTTTCCGCATTGGAGTGTTACTCTTTTAAGACTTCTGAAAGCTTGCTTCGCACCTCATCCTTCTCAGATTTTGGAAGGAACTTCAGATTTTTACATCTTCGGTCAAATGCTGTACCTATCTTTAGAAATCTCACATTGGTACCTTCTTCGCATTTTGTCAGATCTGCAGTGAAAGTGTTCTTAAAACAAACAACACGTGCTGGGTCATCATCTGAGACTGCTAGAACATGAAATATATGGCAGAATGCAGGTAAAACAGAGCAAGAGACATACAAATTCTCCAAGGAGTTCAGTCATAAATTTAATTAACAATTTTTTTAAACAAATATCATCAGCATGAAAGCATGTCCTCTGGAATGGTGGCCAAAGCATGAAGGGATATACGAATGTTTAGCATATCTGGCACGTAAATACCTTGCAATGCTGTTTACAAAAGTGCCATGTGGATGCCTGTTCTCACTTTCAGATGATACTGTAAACAAGAAGCAGGCAGTGCTATCTCCCATAAATGTGAACAAACCTGTTTGTCTTAGTAATTGGTTGAACAAGAACTAGGACTGAGTGGCCCTGTAGACACTAAAGTTTTACATTGTTTTGTTTTTGAAAGCAGTTATGTAACAAAAAACAACCTACATCTGTAAACTGCACTTTCACGATAAAGAGATTGCACTATAGTACTTGTATGAGGTGAATTGAAAAATACGATTTCTTTTGTTTATCATTTTTACAGTGCAAATAATAAAAATAATATAAAGTGAGCATTTTCTACTTTGTATTCTGTCTTGTAATTGAAATCAACACATTTGAAAATGTAGAAAAACATCCAAAAATATTTAATAATTTTCAATTGGTATTTTATTGTTTAACAGTGCAATTAAAACTACATTTAATCATAATTAATTTTTAAAATCGTGATTAATTTTTTCAATCGTGTGACTTAACTGCGATTAATCAACAATGTTAATAAAATCTAAAAATAAAATGACATGAAAAGTTAAATCTATCATAACATACATAAGAACACAAGAACAGCTCTACTGGGTCAGAGCAAAGGTCCATTTAGCCCAGTATCCTGTCTACCGACTGTGGCCAATGCCAGGTGCTCCAGAGGGAGTGAACCTAACAGGTAATGATCAGGTGATCTCTCTTCTGCCATCCATCTCCACCCTCTGACAAACAGAGGCTAGGGACACCATTCCTTACCCATCCTGCCTAATAGCCATTAACGGACTTAACCTCCATGAATTTATCCAGTTCTCTTTTAAACGCTGTTATAGTCCTAGCCTTCACAACCTCCTCAGGCAAGAAGTTTCAGAAGTTGACTGTGCGCTGTGTGAAGAACTTCCTTTTGTTTTAAACCTGCTGCCCATTAATTTCATTTGGTGGCCCCTAGTTCTTGTATTATGGGAACAAGTAAATAAGTTTTCCTTATTTACTTTCTCCAAATCACTCATGATTTTATAGACCTCTATCATATCCCCCCTTAGTCTCCTCTTTTCCAAGCTGAAAAGTCCTAGCCTCTTTAATCTCTCCTCATATGGGATCCCGTTCCAAACCTCTAATCATTTTAGTTGCCCTTTTCTGAACCTTTTCTAAAGCCAGTATATCTTTTTTGAGATGAAGAGACCACATCTGTACGCAGTATTCAAGATGTGGGCGTACCATCAATTTATACAAGGGCAATAAGATACTCTCTGTCTTATTCTGTATCCCCTTTTTAACGATTCCTAACATCCTGTTTGTTTTGACCACTGCCACACACTGAGTGGACATCTTCAGAGAACTATCCACGATGACTTCAAGATCTTTTTCCTGATTCACCGTAGCTACATATAATATGATGGAGGCTAATTTATAGCTGGGGTTATTTTTTTCCAATGTGCATTACTTTATATTTATCCATTGTGACAGAACCAGACCAGTGGGGTACAGGAGTCTGGTAGAGGGCAAATATACTGGTCACTGGATGAGTAGTTTTCTGCTCCCTGAGTGACCAAAGCAGGGGCTGCACTACAGTAATCGGGAACCTGCTAGAACCAATTAAGGCAGACAGGCTGATTAGAACACCTGCAGCCAATTAAGGCAGGCTAATCAGGGCACTCAGGTTTAAAAAGGAGCTCACTTCAGTTTGTGGTGGGTGTGAGGAGCTGGGAGCAAGAGGTGCAAGGAGCTGAGAGTGAGAGGACTGAGGAGTACAAGTGCTATCAGACACCAGGAGGAAGGTCCTGTGGTGAGGATAAAGAAGGTTTTTGGAAGAGGCCATGGGGAAGTAGCCCAGGGAGTTGTAGCCGTCAATGCAGCTGTTACAGGAGGCACTATAGACAGCTGCAATCCACAGGGCCCTGGGCTGGAATCTGGAGTAGACGGTGGGCCCAGGTTCCCCCCAAACCTCCCAACTCCTGATCAGACACAGGAGGAGTTGACTCGGACTGTGGGTTCCACCAGAGAGGAAGATCTCTGAGGTGAGCATGTCATAAACAGATAGCTAAGGGTTAATGTCTCTTTCACCTGGAAAGGGTTAACAAACAACACCTGACCAGAGGACCAATCAGGAGACAAGATATTTTCAACTCTGGGTGGAGGGAATTTTGGGTGTGGGTCCTTTTTTCTGTCCGTGGGTGCTCTCTAGGCTCCGAGGGTCATCACATGTCTCTACAGGCTCTCTAATCTTCTGATTCAAATTAGTAAGTACAAAGGTAGAAAAACAGTATAGTCTTTTACATTGTTTTTCAGGATTTGCAACTGTGTATCTGGCTGGTGGAGTTTAATGTGTATTTGGCTAAAAGTATTTTAAACTTGGATTCTGTCTGGATAAAGCTGTTTATCCATTTCCTACAAGTAATCACCCCTGTAAATTTCATCTTGATTACAGAGACAATTTTTATGTTTTTCTTCTTTTATTAAAGGAATCTGAGTCTTGGGGTCCCCCGGGGAGGTTTTGGGGAGACCAGAGCTTATCAGGGGCTTCTGCCCTAAGTCGTGATTGGCGGCAGTGCTATCGATCTAAGCTGGTAATTAAGCTTAGAGGATTCATGGTGGTACCCAATATTTTGGACGCTAAGGTCCAGATTTGGGAATTATACCATGACAGAGCAAATCTGCCAATAAGCGCAGAACTCACCAACAAAGAGGAGGAACTTTGTCACACCACATTAAATTTCATTTGCCATTTTGTTGCCCAATCACTTAGTTTTGTGAGATCTTTTTGAAGTTCTTCACAGTATGCTTTGGGTTTAACTATCTTGAGCAGTTTAGTATCATCTGCAAACTTGCCACCTCACTTTTCCCGCTTCTCCCAGATCATTTTATGAATAAGTCGAATAGGATTGGTCTAGGACTGACCCTTGGGGAACACCACTAGTTACCCTCTCCATTCTGACATTTACCATTTATTCCTTCCTTTGTTCTCGTGTCTTTTAACCAGTTCTCATCCATGAAAGGACCTTCCCTTTTATCCCATGACAACTTAATTTATGTAAGAGCCTTTGGTGGGAGACCTTGTCAAAGGCTTTCTGGAAATCTAAGTACACTATGTCCACTGGATCCCTCTTGTCCACATGTTTGTTGACCCCATCAAAGAACTCTAACAGATTAGTAAGACATGCTTTCCCTTTACAGAAACCGTGTTGACTTTTGCCCAACAATTTATGTTCTTCTATGTGTCTGACAATTTTATTCTTTACTATTGTTTCAAGTAATTTGCCCGGTACTGACGTTAGCCTTACCAGTCTGTAATTGCCGGGATCACCTCTACAGTGCTTTTTAAATATTGGCGTTACATTAGCTATCTTCCAGTCATTGGGTACAAATGTACCACAACCTTAACTCTGCCCCAGCTCGAATGTCAGATTTCCAGCACTGCCTTCTCCACACACTTGAGTGTATGCAACTTTACAGAACTGCAGAAAAGGGATGGTGCAGGGACTGAGGGAGTATGGTCTGTTTGTATTGAAGATGGTGGAATTCGGGGAGGAGGTGATGGAAGGTTGGCATCCCATTCTCTGTCACATCATCACCTGACCTGAGCTACTGACAAAGCCCTGTCTATATCTGTAACAGTTAGACAATTTTAATTACAACCTAATTCTTCAAGTGTAAGCTATGCATTAGTTTAACTCGTTCTAAATTTTAAGACGACCTGGGTTCACATCCCAGCTCTGCCACTTTTATTCCTTGGTAACCTCAGGTAAGTCACTTCCCTCCCTGAGCCTTAGTTTTGCCATCTGCAAAATGAGGATAGTAATATTGACCTACTTTATAAAGTGCTTTGAGAGCTATGGATGAAGCACACTATATAATAGGTACTATTATTATTTAAACTTTTTGGAACTCCTAAACAATTTGAAGTATTTCCCCACAATTCTAATTTTACTCTATAAATATGAGTGATTATCTGTTTTGTCTTTTTAAAAAAACAGGCCCAGGGTTGTTTTTTATTTTTCAATAGCAGGCAGCTTGACATGCCCCTTCAACAGAGGAATGGGTCTCTACCTTAACTACGGCTCCATTATTTTGGTAGGATTTGAGAGCAGAGGTCTAGAATCCAGGCCTGCAGGAGCCCTGGATCTCTGACATTGCTTCGTCATCACCAAGTGAGACAGCAAAGCACCATCTCCCTAAAATTGAACGTCTGGCCCCACAGAATATTTTATCCAAGCACTCAAGGCCTGCGGCAGCCTAAATGACTTACACCTGCTACTTAAGCCAGGAAGTGATGCGGGTGGGCATCCAAGCAATTGGGTAGACTTTCTGCTGTTGCTACATTGGACCCTGCTCTCACCTATCTCCTGCAGTCGTGATCCCACCAAGTTCCTGATTCATGCTCTGCCCCTGACCTGATCCTCTCTCTCTTAACTCCTGCCTTGCTCTTGCTCCATGCTTGATCCTTGCCTCTCTCTTGTCCCTGTCTTTTCACTTTGCTCCTGACCATCGGCTGTCAGTCCTGGTTCTACCTTGCGGTTCTGACTCCTGACTCAAACTCTGGCTCAATCCTTTGCTCTGGCATTTGGTATCTAACCCCAGCTTCAATCCTCAGCTTTGACTCCTGGTCCTGACTTTGGCTCAGCCCCCTGGCTCTGATACTTAGCAGTTGACCCCAGCTCTCCCTGCACTTCTGTTCCCTGACCTGGATACCTGCTCTGCCCACTAGACATGACTCCTGCTCTGACTGCTAGGTCAGACTGCCCACGTCCTGGTTCCTGACATTTTACACACATGAAACCAACTGGAAAAGCATATTTCTCATCTGCATCCAGGAGTCAGTCCACACAGAGGATAGCAGCCTATACTGCTACCAGTTACTCCATCAGTTCAAAGTGATACACATCTGTGCTGGTGATAGAGAGGTTCCTTACCAGTAACTGGCATTCCTCAAGTGTATTGCACCTGCATATTTGCTATGGAATCATTCTAGAGAGTAGTGTGTATTGTGGTCAACTGTGTCTCTCTACTCTTCCCTTGTGGAGGATTCAGAAGTTATTAAAGGGTCAACCAAAGACCCTAACCACAGAATATCAGGGTTGGAAGGGACCTCAGCAGGTCATGTAGTCTACCCCCCTGCTCAAAGCAGAACCAGTCCCCAGACAGATTTTTACTCCAGTTCTCTAAATGGCCCCCTCAAGGATTGAACTCACAACCCTGGGTTTAGCAGGCCAATGCTCAAACCACTGAGCTATCACTTCCCCCCTTTCAGCTCCTTCTCTAATTTTGGAATTATTTACCTTAGACTCTAAAGAAGTGGTGGTGGTAGGGGTGCAGGGAAGTGAATATGGAAAGGCAGTGCATTCAAACACCAACAGTTAGTTGTAAGTAGCCTCTTTCCTTACACTGGCTTCCACATATTCCCACCTGTGGAGTTTAATGAGCACTACCCTTCCGCCCACGACCCTGGAACACAGGCTGAGGAGTTCTAAGTGAACAAGGACTCAGAATTGCCAAAGGGAGCATCAGTTCTGGATGGCAGGTCAAGATATATCAGAAGGGACCACAAGTCTGTTCTCCCAGATCAGAATGCAAGGGACAACATTTTATTTAGTTTATTTTTTTGGTGCTTTAAGTACATATAGAGCTTCAAATACAGTAACTCCTCACTTAACGCTGTAGTTATGTTCCTGAAAAATGTGACTAAGTGAAAAGATGTTAAGTGAATCCAATTTCCCCATAAGAATGAATGTAAATGGAGGGGCGAGAGGGTTAGGTTCCAGGGAATTTTTTTTTTGCCAGACAAGAGGCATTATATACATTTTAAACAAGCAATTTAATACAGGTATAAGTTTTAAACAATTTTAAAGAAACAATGTAATACTACAATCAGCTGGCTTGCAACATTTAGGAGGCAGGAGGTGGGGGGAGAGCAAGGACTTGGCGCGCAGGCTCTCCCTCCCTCCTCTCTCTGCCTCCTGCCTGGGGCAATCAGCTGGTTTGCAGTGTTCGAGAGGCAGGGGAGGGAGCGGGAGCCTACGCGCCAAGTCCTTGCTCCTCCCCGCTCCCTCCTAAACACCGCAAGCCAGCTGACTGCCCCGGGCAGGAGGCGGGGGGAAGAGGGGGAAGGCACTGATCCGTGGGATCTGCCGGCAGGTGGGAGGTGCTGTGGGGATGCGGGGGGGCGCAGAGGGCGTAAGGAGGCTGCTAGCTGTGGTGAAAGCAGGCAGCCAAACAACGTAAGAGTGGAGCATTGCACAAGTTTAAATGAGCATGTTCCCTAACTGATCAGCAATGTAACAACGAAACAACGTTAACCGGGACGACTACGTGAGGAGTGACTGTAACAGCTTTTCAAATTCTATGAGGACAGGGAGCCTACGTGGATGTTTCTTTGGATTAGCTGAATACTTTTTGATATATCCAGGTGAATAAACAGTTGACAAGTCTTAAGCATGGGTGTAAAAAAGATTGCAGAAACAGGCTGGTTAGCAGAAACGGAGGTGAGTTGAGACTGGAAATGGGGATGAGAACACCGATCATAACACACTTATCATATGGACTATTGTTTATAGAGGATTGGCCATTAGGCTGGTATCTCAAAGTCTATCATGTAGCTACAACTATGAGGAATGTCTTCTTCCTTCCAACAAACTCAAACAAAGCAGACAAGAGCTTGGTGAAACAAGACTCCAACCCCAAATTAAAAGAAATATATGCACTAGAGAGAACACTCTCGGGGTAGCTAAGTGAATATGTCCCCCTTGTGGTATTCACAGCACAACCAAATGTGCTGCTATAAAAGAAATCCTATAAAAAGATTCCTTGGACACAGGTGCGAAGGGAATAGCAATTATCTCTAGAAATCTTAGTGGTGCACAAGGCAGCCTTTCCACAAAGTACAGTGTTGCAAGGTGTGTGAGGACTACTGCCATAAGCACATGTGGGTGGAAGCTGGAATCATAACCCAGAAAGCTTGATAGAACTCCGAACACAGTTCTGAATGTCCAAAGTGTAACAGACAGCAATGTTAAAAGCAAGAGATTTGTATGGTCAAAGATGGTTCCTATAAAAAAGCAGCAATTAAACTTCCAACAAACTCTCTCATCAAGCCTGTTGGCAATCCAGAAGTCGAGATGTCAGCCTGAGAAGATGGAGGGGTAGAAGATCCAGTACATTGTAAAGTAAAGCTAACAACAGATTGCAGATATGTCGTCAAACATCCTACAAGACCTGATTTTGGGCCCCACACTACAAGAAGGATGTGGAAAAACTGGAAAGAGTCCAGCAGAGGGCAACAAAAATGATTAGGGAGCTGGGGCACATGATTTATGGGGAGAGGCTGAGGGAACTGGGATTGTTTAGTCTGCAGAAGAGAAGAAAGAGGGGGGATTTCATAGATGCTTTCAACTACCTGAAAGGGGGTTCCAAAGAGGATGGATCTAGACTGTTCTCAGTGGTAGCAGATGACAGAACAAGGAGTAATGGTCTCAAATTGCAGTGGGGTAGGTCTAGGTTGGATATTAGGGAAAAAAATTTCACTAGGAGGGTGGTGAAGCACTGGAATGGGTTACCTAGGGAGGTGGTAGAATCTCCTTCCTTAGAGGTTTTTAAGGTCAGGCTTGACAAAGCCCTGGCTGGGAAGATTTAGTTGGGGATTGGTCCTGCTTTGAGCAGGGAGTTGGACTGGATGATCTCCTGAGGTCCCTTCCAATCCTGATATTCTATGATTCTACTGATGAAATCTTGGCTCTATCCCAAATGATCTGCAGACAGATTTCCTGAACCTATGGAAATCAGAGGGAACACATAGAATTCCCGCTTCCAGTCCAAAAAAGGGGACTCTGCCAATGATAATGAGTCTCGTTCGACTCTGAAGCAGAACTGGAGACAACAGATGTTCACCCTGGCTGGGTCTCCACTTGTGTAACACATAATATCAGCCAAAGGTAAGACATTTATGCTGTTGTACGAAAATTGTGTTAAAAGAATTTGCCTGGGTAGAGGTAAGTTCTGATCAAAAGAGAAAAAGATTCACTAGCTAAACAAACAGATTTCAACTCCAAACCCTTATGTGGAGCTTTTATCTCTTGCAGAATCCATAAACCTCACAAGGGCTGGGAAACAATGTGAACATCCCATCTAGAGATATTACTGTAGACTGTAAGAAGAGAGGATAAACACGTTATCTTCACCTTCGGTATTTTGAATGACTTGATACATAAATAGCTCTGGTGTAATCAGCCTTATGGAGCTACAGGCATAGCCTGAGTAAATGTAGCACCCATTTACATTGTTATGGAACCTGTCTGTGGACCCAAGTCTAGATGAATGCCCTGTTGACTGAGAGAGATCAAATCATGATAGCAGGGTTCTCTCTTGCTCTCATTTATGTGCTTAAAAGGAAAGCATTTAATAGATACTTCCAAGGAAGTGGACTGATATAGCAGGCTCTGGTGTTTATCCCATGAAGAGGCAATACAATGTCAATGTCACTTTATAAGGAGCAATTTTCATGTACTGTGTGGTCAAGGAATAGCACTAACAATTCTAAGCAAATTATATTCTTAAACTCATCTGAGAATCCCAGATTTATAAGTTAAATTCTTTCCCACTGGGTATTGTTACTTACCTAAGCAGTCAGGTTCAGGTAAATTTAAAACAAATTTAAAACAAATCAGGAACCTTGGTGACACTGACATACAATCTAATACTCTCCTAATAAATTTCACTTCAGAGATTTTCAGCATTGGACCCAGTTGACCTGAGCAAACCCAGGGTCCTGAGTATTGCAGACATGGGACAAACAACAACTTGACGGGTGGCTTATCCAAGTTAATGGTGCTGAATCTCTGCCAGCTATGTTGGTTCAGATCGATCCATGGATCCTATTGTCACCTGAGCTGGATACAGAACCACTTCAACTAAGGTTGACCTTAGTGCCACTTACAGTGACCCATAAATTGGAACCAGGCCACTTCATTAAGTAGGTCACTAGGTCATGATTTTAGATCCTAAGCACTGAACTCAGTTAGCCTGAATGGATCCAGGGAAGTCTACAGTGTGGGAACCTCAGGAACACACTAGGTCAACCTATAAGAATCCAAGGACCTTAGTGCTGGGAAGTCAGTGCCCAATTAGGTCAACACAGAGGGATCCAGGGACCTTGGCATTGCACTGATGGTGCCAGGCTCACCCAGATAAGACCCGGGAGGAAGACACTGCTTAAGCTGGGCACAGTCACTTAGACTAGCAATGTCCAGATGAAGTTGATACTGGATTTAGATACTGCCAGATTAAGTTGACTGGGCCTGAGATACACATGCCATGGGTAGGAGTGAGGAAGCCCTCTTGTTCCTGAAGGTCATTCAGATGATACCTGTGCCTAAGAGGTACCATTTTCAATTTGTTTTTCTAATCTAAGAAAAACAGCACTAAGAAAAACAAAGAAATCAATGAGCAAAAAGTGTCACAGGCGCTGCTTGATATCTGAGCTTGCTGTACCTTTGGTGCTTAAAAAGGGAAGTGAAGTGTAGTTAGGGGCACTCCCCCTTTACAGCATCTGAATCCTCTTCAAACCAAGCGGAAGGAGGGATAATGTGGCCCCAATGGACAATGCTCTCTAGAAAGATTTCACAGCTCAATGCCAGGAGGTGATAATCCTAGAAGTGAGAACACACAGAAACCACCCAGAGAACTAAAAGTTCCAACCTTGCTGATGACCCATGTGGGGGTCAGTAAAATTCCACACTGTGAATTTTTGTCAGTTTTCTCTTCTAAAATGTAAAGTTACATTTACACTCACGCATGCACTCATTAGCAGTTATGTAAGAGATAAGTTAAGGTTGTAAAATCAAACACTCAAAGCTTAGGAAATGCTAGAATTAAGATTGCATACATGAAATGGGCCCAAATGAAGGCTATAGGGGCAACCTTAATTCTGGCATTTCCTATCCAGAAAATGAAGGAACATACAATAAGTGGCCACTTGTGAAAAGTCTGGTCTAAGTGACTTGCCCAGCATCACACAGGAACTCTGTGGCAGAGGTGGGGACAGAATCCAATTCTCCAAGGTGGCATTCAACTAACTTAAACATGAAACCATTCTTTCTCTCCCTGGAATTCCCTGCCCCATCCAATACACACCTATCAACTTCAACAGATTAAGTAAGGGGTCCCATAGATGCCAGCTTTACTAACTACACAGTTCTGATTCAATCCCCAAGCACCATCCATCCTGTGCACAGAATGATGCAGGTGTGCTGCAGGCAAGATACACCTTTACCTCGATATGACTCTTTCCTTGGGAGTAAAAAAATCTTACTGCGTTATAGGTGAAACCGCATTATATCAAACTTGATTTGATCCACCGGGGCACGCAGCCTTGCTCCTCCATCCCCCCCGCCGGAGCGCAGCTTTACCGCGTTATATCCAAATTCGTGTTATATCAGGTGGCGTTATAATGGGGTAGAGGTGTAGTAATTAAAAGACTATCATAATGCATATGCACAAAGGGGCTGAATTAATGTTACACAGGCAACCTGAAAATTGATATTTCCTAGCTTCTGAGTGCTTAACTTTGCAATGTTAACTTTTAAAAATGTAGTTTTGTATGAAGTTTCTCAATTAAAAAAAGCAAACTTAAAAACAGAAATTCCATCATGTACAACTATACTGACTCCCATGTCTATTGACTGACAGTGTTGGAATCTTTAGGTAGTCTCCACTTCGAGCTGAGAGTGTGAAGCCCAGCTCAAGGAGACATATTTGAGCTAGCTCAATCAGATTAAGCCTGCTAAAAACAAGAGTAGTCATGACCATGCGACTGGTGGGAGGGGCTAGCTGCCCCGAGTACATGCTAAGGTCTTGAACAGGTACATGGTTAGAGTGGTTAGACCCTCCTGCCGGTCATGCCGCTGCAGCTACGCTCTATTTTTAGCATGCCAGCTAGATCAAAGCTAGTGCAACTATGTTTCCTTGAGCTGGGCATCATACCACCAGCTTGAAGTTTAGACATACCCTCAGATTCACATCACAGACCTCTACCAGTCAAGCTCTTTCATAGAGTTTAAGGCCATAAGGGACAATGAAACCATCTAGTCTGACTTTCCTGTATATCATAGGCCAACAAACTTCACCTACTTAGCCCAATAACTTTTATTTGCTGAAAATATAACTTATATTTGACTAAAGCATATCTTTCAGAAAGGCATCCAGTCTTGATTTGAAGGTATCAGGATATGACAATCTACCACTTCCCTTGGTACTTTGTTCCAGAGGCTAATCACTATCACAGTTAAAAAAAAGTATACTTAATTTCTAATTTCAGTTCGTCTGTTTTCAATTTCCAGTTGCTGGTTCTTCTTATCTTGCCTTTTTCTGCTAGATTAGGAACCATTTTCTATAACAGAGTAACTGATAGCAGTTGTAGGCTGTTAACTACCATGGGGACCAGCTGGTTTCACAGCTATTTGCTGGACAAGAGAGGAAACATTGGGACTCTGGAATCCTAAATTCTATTCCAGATTGTGGAGAGGAGTGTGCTCTAGTGATTCTGTCCCCACAGCCTGCCTCTCACTCCTCTGAATCAGGCTGCTTCCTCCTCCACATTGCCTCAGCATCAGCATGGGAAGCTCTGATCACAGGCAAGACAATCTCCTTGCTCTCAGTTCCAGCACCAGGTATCACAGTGGGCCCCAGGAACCAAGAGGTACAACCACAGGAAAGTTCTGCTCAGCCTCTGCAGCAGTGGGCTGGAGCATGCTGAGTGCAGACAATCTTCAGGTAGTTTAGATGCCAAACTAAACAAACCTCTATTGAGCATGTATAAATAGTGATTTTCAGATACTTGTAACTTAAACAGATATGGATGGATTTTCATGGGGATAGCAAAAAGGCACTTCTCTCACCCTCGGTGACAACACCCATTTCCACTGCCCCTCCGGCTCATACACACCCCAAATTTCAAGACTCTGCTCTGAAGCATTAAGGAACTAGGATCTTTTCAACTAAATGGCTGTGAAATTTAATATTTGCAAAACAACCTATTTTTCCCAAATTGCATTTTCAAGAATGACTGATGCTTGAATTAAAAATAAAAATCAAGCACCTAGAATGAAAATTTTCAACTCCAATGATTAAAGTTGTGCAAAGTTGTAAGCAACTGAAAACAGGTTCTTATAAGAGAAAGTGTTTGGCAAAGTTAACTAGAGAGGTAACTATCAGCCCTGCTTATAGCAAAATTCATAAGAGATTACACACGCACAAGGTGATGTAAATTTATCAGAAATTATGGGAAGAGAATGGAGGTTCAAAGGGCATTCTTGCAAATTGCTAAATTTAATAGGAAAGAGAAAAATCTAAGAGTAAAATCTTCTCTAAGCTTTCCACAAGTCTTGCAGACAATTTTAACAAGCCAATGTAACTAGAGTTCAAGCAACTGCATGAAGAAGCAGTCAGCAGATGTGTCTGTTGGATGGAGATGAAGAAAAACCAGAAAAAGTCCATACATGGAGCAAAGCAAATGAACATCTTCCAACTCCCAAAGCAGCGCTCAAGGATTTCTTCTCCAATGAGCAAAACCGCAATTTAGGAGATGTCACTGACTGCATGTCAAGTCAACCTACTAGAACATCAGTATTAGAAACCCTGACTAGCAGCTATCTAATCTAATCCATTAAATCCTGCATGTCAGCTCCAGCTGTTTTTCTGTCCTGAAGGATATAAATATCAAAAAAATATTTCCTGCAGCTTGGCTCAAGATATTTTGAAGACTATCAGTCTTACAAATTCCCTATTTATTGTTTCCCTTAGGAAACTAGCTCTCTCTCATTTAGTAGTTTTCACCAAAAATTAACCACATCCACATGATGAATCCCTCTATTTGGCCACCGAGACCACGCCTTTGCTAAATACATCAAGTTTGTGCTGTCGATCTGTTCTGTATGTTTGTGTGCTCAACTTCAAGTCTTCCCGTTTCTCTTCTCTCACTCCCACATCTTTCCAAATCTTTCACAAGCCAAAAAAACTTCATAACACTTCTCGGCAGGTTGAGACTGTCACCTCCCCGCTCCTAGCAGTGATGTAGAGGTTTCATGTCGCCTCACCTTCAATCTTCATTGCATCAAATCAGCTCAGCAGCACGAGAGTATTTCCTGCTGATCACTGACAAACGTTATTTCCAGTGCAAACTATTGGACCCTTTCCCTGTGGGGCTCACATTTGGTCTATGTTTAACCTGTTTTCAGACGACTTTTAAAAACTTCAGTGACATTTACAGCAAACATGGTTAGATGTGGGTGATCCAAGCACTTCCCTGGAACTCCAGCATGTTTCCGTTCTTTCATTCAAAGGAAACTTGTTCTGGTTTGCTGCCCAGTTTTTCCCTTTGTACAGACAAGTGGCTTTTCAGTTGTCTACTCTTCTCTCTACACTTTAGAATTCTGTGATCATTTGCAATTCCCATGCTGCTCTAATAAACTCATAATACTATATAGGGCCAACTTCACCCTCTTCTTGACATTTGACTTTATTAATAAACTAACAACACTAACAAATTGAGACCCAAATCTTCTCCCAAAGCTTGACTGTTTCTAGAGCTTCTCCTGAGCGACAACTTCTCTCCTAGACTGTAGCTCTCTTCTACCAGCTGACTGCTGCACTCCTCTGATCACTACCCTTGTGGTTTCAGTGGAATGTACTATTTTGTCAGTTAAACCTGGCCAGCTGGAAAATACCTGCCACCTGTGGTGTTGCAGAATGGCCAATGTCACCTGTTTTTGGATAGGTTCAAACCCTCCCATATATCAAGGCTCTCCAGGCAGATTTCTTTCTTATTCTCCCAACTCAATTAAAGGGGCACTTAACGTTCCCTCATCAGCACAACAAATCATATTCACTCCCCTCTCCCTTTTATGGTAAGCCTTCATTCTAGCAACATGTACTGTCTGCACAGCTCCCCCGCCATGGGGGTTCCTTATTCACTCTATCAACTCAAAAGGTCCTTCCCAACAATCCTGCATTTTGGTCCTTCTCTTTGGAATCAACACCAATACCAAATCCCCTATGTCAAAAGAACTCTTCAGCATGCCTGCCATACCAAGCTTTTTGAGTCACCTGATTTCTTTCAAGGTTTTGCTGCACTAAATCCATCATAGTCTTTAAATTCTCTTTAAAATAAATTACATACCCCCTATAGGCTGTCTTGTCTCCTTTGTACTACCCTCCCAAGAGCCTCAAATCATCCCTCACATGTCTTCCATAAAGGAGATCAAAGGGGGCAAAGCCAGTAGATTCTTTGCGGTACTCTTCCGTGTGCGAATAACACACAAGAGAGTAACAAATCCGTCTCTCTCTTGCCTGATAACATACATCTTCAGCATAGCTTTCAAAGTCCCATTAACTCTTTCCATCAAACCATTAGTTTCTGGATGATGAGAGTAGCCTTTATGAGTCTTACTTCACACAATTTCCATAACTTAAAATTTGCACTGTGGTCTGACAAAATCTCTCTGGGAAAACTTACTCTGCTAAAATGCTGAATAAGACAGTGGCAATGGTCTCAGCTTCTATATTAGAATGAGCTATGGCTTCAGGGTACCTGATGGCAGAATCCACCACAACAAGAATATATTTCTTTCCAATCCCGGATGCTTTGGACACAGGCAAACACCATATTAATGATGGGCAATGGCTGTAAAGGTGCCTTGCAAAGTCCTTTTAACTTCTCATGCTTCTGACATAAGTCCTAGCTCTTACAGTATTTTTTTTACTGTCTCACACATGTGAGGCCAATAGAAATTCTGTTTAAGTCTCTCACGGGTTCCTTTTATCCTAAATGTCCAGCTTAAAAAAATCATGGCTTAACTGCAGAAATTCTGTCCTGTATTTATCAGGTACAAGGACCTTCTTGCAAACTTCAACAGTACACCTCTTTTTTCCTATGGAATCCTCTTGGTACAACAAAACTCATTAAAGAAAAAAATCTACCCTTTCCATCCTCACCTGGCGTATTATTCTGAGCCGCAACTCTCTCCTGGTCCAGGGAAGGATCAGCCTGTTACGCCTCAATAAAGTCCTTTGGAGTGTCACTTAAATTCACAGCAGACTCTGGCAAAGCAGTGGAATTTTCTAATTCCTCCTCTGAAGACAAACTGCTTCTCTCAGCTGACCAAGGACTGAGGGCATTTCCCTCCTCCTTGCAGCCCCTCCTGCTGTCCACAGACAAAGCAGGTGTGGTAGAGCTGTACTCTTTCTGGCTGCAAGTTATAACATCAATCTGCTTAGACATGGCTAAAATGTTATTACCTATTAAAATATCAGCAGGGAGCAGATTTCTAATACCCACAGTATCATCACCCTTAAAATCCTCCCGCTCAAGGTGGATCTTAGTCAGAGGCACAGCTACAGAGCATTCAACCAAAGCTAATGTATTTAAATTCTTACCAGAGTGTTTGTCTTTCTCCCTTACCAAACTTTCCTTGACCAAAGTGACTGGGATGCTGTGTCCCTCCAGCCCTTATAATCTATGCTATTTACCTTAGCATCCCTAATAGATCTTCACTGCCTTCCCAAGACTCAGTCCATACATAGTTCACTGGGTCCTGCACCTTCTCTACTGCTGTCTCTGGTACCATTGTAGAGGCATCACAATAGGGGCTGCGGATCATAGGGTTACCTTGAGTTTTGGGCAAGCTGATTTTATATGGCCAGGAGCCTCACAGTGACGGCACACTACCAGCCTTCTCTTAGGGTAGGGGGTTTTAAAACCTGGGCTCCCCTGTGGTTCCTTATCAACACTGGGTTTAGGTTTACTTCCAATCCCCTCCTCCCTCTTATCTGGGGTGACAGGGAATTTCCTTTCTCCTGGGATTTGCATCCCGCATGGACCCTTGATTCAATATATTCATCAGGAATTTCTATAGTCTATGGAAGGTTTGTGTGTCACAGATGGCTGCCTTTACCTCATCTGTAACTACCTATAACAACTGGTCTTGGGCCATCAGATCAAACAGTTTTTCATAATCACCTTCAGCCCTTACTCCCATTAACCATTTTCTCATAAAAGTACACATTGTGCATATATTCAACATGAGTGATACTGTCAAACATTTTTAAGATTTCTACACTTCAGTCAATAGATCTCAGGGGTGATCTTTAATTTTTTCAATACATTTTCTTTAAAATTCTTACACACCATAGCATCCTCCTCCTCCATATAATTAAAAACTTGTCTCACTATCCCAGTTAATCTGGTGAAGAGGAAAGGTATTCACTTATCCTCTGGGATCTTATGGATTCCACACAATCTCTCAGAGATGAACAGGAACTCTTCTAGAGAGACAAGGTAGGTCAGTTAATCTCTTTTATTGGTCCAACTTCTGTTGGTGAGAGAGACAAGCTTTTGAGCTACACAGAGCTGTTCTTCAGGTATGGGAAAAGTACTCAGAACATCACAGCTAAATACAAGATCGAACAGATAGTTCAGTGTAAGTAGTTAACAATGGTCCCTTAGAATATGTGCTAACACCCCTGTAGTCAAAAGACGAAAAGGGGGGACAGTGGGTTACAGATTGTTGTAATAAGCCATACATCCAGTGTTTTAATTAGGTGCATGATTTTTAGTGTCTAGCAGTTATGAATTTAAGTTCCCAAGCTTGTCTTTTGAAAGTGTTGTGCAGGCTTCCTTTGCAGATGAGGACTGATTGTTCACATATAGAGTGATCACTTTGTGAGAAGTGTTCTCCCACAGGTGATATGTTGTTTTTGTCTCATCATTTTCCTGAGTTCATTCAAGAGCATAGTGATTGTTTGGTTTCACGCACATAGCTGTTATTGGGGCACTCAGTGCAGTGGATGAGGTATACCAAATGTTGCGATAGGCACATGTTGGACCCATAACTCTTGAAAGGTGTGTTGTGGGGAGTGTTGATCATTGCAGGTCAGGGGTTGTTTGAAGGCCAGAAGTGCAGGTTCAGGGAAGATGTCTTTCAGGATGGGGTCCCCAATGAGTATGAGTTGTAGTTAACATAAGAATGACCATACTGAGTCAAACCAAAGGTCCATCTAGCCTAGTATCCTGTCTTCCAACAGTGACCAATGCCAGGTGCTTCAGGGGAATGAACAGAACAGCTAATCATCAAGTGATCCATCCCATTCCCAACTTCTGGCAAACAGCAGCTAGGGACAGCATCACTGCCCATCCTGGCTGATAGCCATTGATGGATCTATCCTCCATGAATTTATTTGATGATACCCCATATGGATTCCAAGGTGGATGTCAGGGTGAAAACTAGGGGTGTGTGGTCAGAGACTGTTTTATTTCTGTATTGAAGCAGATTCTCTCTGGGCATTTGGGTGGCCCGTTCCAGGATGCGATCTACTTTTCTGGTGGAGTGTCATAGGAACTCTTCTGTGCAGTTAGTCTCTTTGCTACTGTGGAAGAGGGAGAGGGTGTAAACACTGGCTGAGGAAACTCCTTTTGCTGCTCCAGTACTTTGACCTGCAACATGTGAGCTTCCATCTGTTTCTGGCATGCCCAGTCCTCAGCTTCTAGTTGTTCCACATGTCTTCAGTGGGCTTTCTCCTTGATCTGTTTGTTAGCTGTGCATCACTGGTGGTCTCTCTCCTCAACCTTCTCACTGGCTTTGACGGCTGCTTGGATTGCCTCAGTCCCCCTGATCTGCAGCTCTGCCATCACTCTCTTGTGCTTACATTCTTCCTGGGATGCCAAGTACTACAATCAGGCCAGTTCCCCAACACTGTCTGGAGCAGCAGGATCCTTGCATGCCTGGTCAAAACTTATGAGCAAAGCTCTCAGTTCAGATTTGGGGCTTTCCTTTTAAAAGATATTCCCCTCCTCGTGCATGACTGTTCAAGGCCTTTTGTGACAAGACTATCATATAACAGAGGCCCACTTACTGTGTCTATTCTTTAATCCTTAAAACTCTCAATATCAAGCTTAAACTTTTAACAGCACTGGCTTATGATCGATAAATCTAATTGACCAATGGCATGTGAATTGGGCCAAGATTACACCAATGTCACACCGTCTGGAGTGGCTTATGAGTGAGAATACCAATCTTAGGGCAGGCTGTTGAGAAGCAAGCACAAACCTCAAACTTGTTGTGCATTCTATACACAGATTTCACCAACCAAGTAACACGTGTAAACTCCTCAGGCACTACACAGCTGTAGCACAGTGTCAGAGTCCCCTTGGGCATTCCAATCTATCTTGCCACCCAGAGAAGCTTGACTCTGATAGATGGTCACTTAACATTAAAGATCACAACATAAAATGTGTCTGTGTGGGCAGTCTGGGGTATTTAGGGATTGGGGTTGTGTAACTGAAGAGATACAAATAAAGTTTAAAAAAAGGGAAAGATCTGAGGGTTTATACATATTTCAGGAATACCGGCTAGTGCTCCCAATACCCTCAAAAAATTCAAGAGACCTCTAAGAGCGTTTTCCATTTTTAGGCTGAACTACAAAGAGGTGTAAGGTTCTGTCAAAGCCTAAAGCCTGAGGCAACATTGACAAGGTTGCTGATAATGCACCTCCATATAATAAATAAATAGAAGAGAAAAATCACACGTGTACAAAGAAGAACAGAACCATGAACAATAAGCAGCAAGTCAAGATTGCTTCTTTTGATTAATTCACAAAAGTTACTGGGTGAGAGGGAACCAATAGTAGTACTATCTGGATTTTAGGAAATTTGATATGGTATCTCAAATTCTTGCTCCTGAAATTAATACAAGTTGGCTTGAATCAGAGCATTGTTAGATGGACAGTGGACTAGCTGAAGGACCAAAAATACAGCACAATGCACTGAGTTGGGGAAGATGGCTTAAGGATTGCTACAGGGATTACTTGTTATTACTTAGAGGAGGAAAGAGAAAAATATTTGCCCAACTTTTTATAATTTATGTTCACCAAATATTCAGGAGAAGCTTGCAGCATTTAAACAAGTGAAAGATCAGAATAATCAGGTGCAAGTGGTGTTTTTCTCTCTCTCCTCTTTTATAAAAATGCAATAGAATATTTAAAGGAGAAGTGAAGGTTACTCACCCTGTGCAGTAACTGAGGTTCTTTGAGATGGGTGTCCCTGTGGGTGCTTCACTTCAGGTGATGGTGTATCCTATGCCTTTGATTGGAGAATTTCAGCAGTAGTGCTTATTTGGTCATGGTTGTGCTGCCCCCTCTCGGGGACACACCATCACCTGAAGTGGAGCACCCACAAGGACCTTCCTTGAAGAAGAACTATGAAATCACTCCAAACTGGAATGGCATTTGAATTAATATTGCAATGTGCCCAGAAAATTTGTGTGTGTGTGGGGGGGGAGAAGCTGGACTGACAGACGTGGATAATAAGAGAAAAAAATGCATCTCCAGTTTAACCATGACTTTCAGTTCCACCGTGTGGTATAAACTGCTCTGAATATCCTAGGGAGGGACAATTATCTGAATTAAAATAACTATTTACATATTTCTTCTTATTAAATATAGTCTTTCTTGGTCCATGACAGTTGAGTATATTTTAATGGATTGAGAAGTTACAAGTTATGTTTCTGAAAATGATCAGTAGTGAAGTAGTTTGTGCTAACATTCAAACTGTCATCTTTTGGCTTCAGAACTAAGACCCTACTGAGATGAATAGGTAATTTTTCATTAAAAGTCTCAAAAAAAACTATTTAATCAAAATTCAAAATTCCGATAAAAATTTCATAAATTGTGAATTCATAAGTATTTAACCAACTCTATGTGGCACTAAGGAGGGTTTTAGAGTGAGCAGTTGATTTCACATCCTATAGAACAGGAGTTCTCAAACCTTTTCATAGTATGGACAACATTTTAATGTAAAGATTGTGAATATGGGGAGAGGTGGTCTGCACAGCCACAAAAAAACCTTGGAGCAAATGTTGATATGGGGAAGTATTTAATATATTTTTAGCTTCTTTAATGCAGTTTAGCAGCTGGAATTAAGGACCAGGCAGCACCACACAATTGGTCACCTTTCTGAGCAAGTGCTCTGTGGATCAGAGTTTGGAAACCTGCACTACAGATTTGATCTGTAAAGGAGGGATTAGGAAAGTAATCTTCATTGGCACTAACTTTTCTTGTTCCGCAAAGACAAATGAAGCCAGCTTAGCATTTTGGTAGAATACCGGACTCTAAAGACTGTGGTAAAATCACTGGCTGAAGAGCAAAAAAAAAATGATGGAGCAGGATAGACAGGGCAGCACAAAGCTGCAGGAAGGAGGCTGCAGTGGCAGCAGCCTGAAGTAGCTGATGTCTTCCCTGAGCTCATCCAGACATCTGAATGCATTTCCTGGTGGGATTCAAAGCCATTCAGAAGAAGATGCTCACTTACACAGAGTCTTTCAGATTAGGCCAAAGAGAATAAGGGCCTGTGACGAGTCCTGGCACAGCCTGTCACAACTGGTAAGGAATCCACATTCCAAGAGATAGTGATGGATCCTGTCCTGGCTTATCAAGAAAGGGCAAAACTGTCCCAGAACAGTCACTTGCTTAGGATAAATGGGATAAATGTGAAAACATTTCTTATCAAAATCTGGCAGCCACCTCCATGCAGACTTGGGGCTGAGATGAGATTAAAGAGAGAGGTCATCCTATCATCAGTGAGTTAAACACACCATGAACATGAGATTAGGTGTGTACTGGGGAGGAATCTAATGGAATGTGAAGATGGACCTCAGGAACTGAACACAGGAAATCTACCTGCAAAGCAGTGCAGTTTTCTAAGCAGAATCATACTTTCTGAACAGCCTGGGAATCAGCTGTCAAAGTTTGAGTGGAACCTTTCCCAACAGTTTCCCGGACCAGGAAGCAATGGGCACAGAAGTTGTCTGGTGAATGAAAAAAATGACCTGCTTATTAGTAATTCAGACATTTGCAGGTCTAGGGTCTATACTCCGTCAGAGAAGAAGCTAAAACAGAGGAGGACAAGGATGAGAACAGAATACTATACAACAAATGTTACTTCTACCCTAGTAAAGTGAAGAATTGATCTAGCTCTCTGCAAAAAGTTATAATGGAGAAAGGAAACAAGGAAAAAAGAGCAGAGACAGGGCTGATATTCTTCAAAAAGTATATGTCAATGGCCAAGAAATTATACTAGGAAAAAATGTTGACTTATATGTTCCTGTCTGGATTGGGCTGCCCACGATGGGAGTCCATTCTCTAGAAGAGGAGACAGAGGAAAAGGAAGATATGGAAAAGCTCCTTCTGGAGAAGAATCAGGGCAGGGTTTTACATCAGATTCGGTTGTTATGAGAGAGGGCATTTCTAGGAGTTAGCATTGCTTTACCCCTTAGACAGCTTTTCACCTTTATGAGGAGGGCAGAAATTTTTGTCCCATTAATGGTCCGGATATTCCAAAATCATAGCAAAAGATAGCAATGCCCTGAGGTGGAAGTGTCTATAACCCTAGTCACCAAGAATGCCCATCACAACAAGGCACAGAGAAAGCAGGCTCCATCCTTACAAACCGAAGGAGAAACTAGTCCTACAAAGAGCAAAGAAACTATACCATCTGCTCAAAAAATTCCCTGAGAAAGCACAGGAACAGATCCGTACAGACACATACCTAGAACCCCGACCAGGTGTATTCTATTTGCTACCCAAGATCCATAAACCTGGAAATCCTGGACGCCACATCATCTCAAGCATTGGCACCTTAACAGCAGGATTGTCTGGCTATGTGGACTCTCTCCTCAGGCCCTATGCTAACACATCCAGCTACCTTCACGACACCATGATTACTGAGGAAACTACAGTCATCTGGTGAATCTTCCGAAAACACCTCATGGCCACTTGGATGTGGAGCCCTATACCACAAAATTCCAACAAGATGGATACAAGCCATCAGGCATTGTATCCTCGATAATTCATGGCTAACCCTGGTGGCTGAAACTTTGTGACCTTTGTCCTCACCAAACTTTTTCACATTTGGGGACAATATAGTACCTTCAGCAGTGGCACTGCCTATGGGTGCCTGCAATGGCCAACAGTATGCCACATTTTTATGCTGACTTAGACAACGCTTCCCTTAGCTCTGTTCTCTAATGTCCCTCTTCTAACTTGCCACACTGATGACCATCTTCATCATCTGCGAAAGAGCCCTCGAGGACTTCCACGTGATTTTAACAATTTCATCCCACCCTACAACTCAGTCTAACCAATCCACACAAGCGTTCCATTTCCTAGATATGCGTGTCTAATAAGGAATGGTCATCATACACCACACCCTACAAACCGGAACACCACTGATGATTCATTATCCTACATGCTCCAGCTTCCCTCCAGGACACATACCAAGCATCATTGTTTAACAGCAAGCTCTAGATACCAAGTAATTGTCTCCCCTACACAGAGGTAACCCTACAAGTTCTCTATCAGCATTCTTAAAACTACAAATATCCACACTGCTGAAGTAAAAACACAGATTGACAGAGCAGAAGAGTCCAGAAGCCCACCTACAGGCAGGTCTCAAAAAGAAAATAACGAACGCCACCTACCACCCACAGCCCCACTAAAACCTCTCAGCCGCTATCTCAAAGATTTACCAACCTTCCTTAAGGATGATCACTCACTCTCACAGTCTTGGGACAGGCAGTCTCGCTTATAGAAGCCTCCCAACCTGAACGCAATACTACCGGACCGCACACCATACAACCATAAACACTAACCCCAGGAACATTCCTTGCAACAAAGCCCAATGCCAGCTCTGTCCACATATCTATTCAAGTGACACCATCATAGGACCTAATCACATCAGCCACGCCATCAGGGGCTCGTTCACCTGACATCTACTAACGTGATATATGCCATCATGTGCCAGCAATGCCCCTGTGCCATGTACATTGGCCAAACCGGACAGTCTCTACGCAAAAGAATAAATGGACACAAATCTGACATCAGGAATCATAACATTCAAAAACCAGTGGGAGAACACTTTAACTTCTCTAACCACTCAGTGACAGACTTGAAGGTGGCAATTTTGCAACAAAAAAACTTCAAAAACAGACTCCAAAGAGAGACTGCTGAACTGTAATTAATACGCAAATTAGATACAATTAACTCAGGCCTAAACAGAGACTGGGAATGGTTGGGTCATTACACTAACTGAATCTATTTCCCTACGTTAAGTTCTCCTCACACCTTCTATGGGTCATCTTAATTATGACTTCAAAAGTTTTTTTTCTCCTGCTGACGACAGCTCATCTCAATTGATTAGACACTTGCTGTTAGTATGCATACTTCCACCTTTTCATGTTCTCTGTATGTACAAATATCTCCTGTCTGTGTGTTCCATTCTATGCATCCAAAGAAGTGAGCTGTAGCTCACGAAAGCTCATGCTGAAATAAATTTGTTAGTCTCTAAGGTGCCACAAGGACTCCTGTTCTTTTTGCACTTTTATTCTAATGCAGAAAGAGGGGACAGTTGTCTTTCATTTCACATATACCTCTCACTTCAAGCCCTAACAAAGTTATCAACGACAAAAAATCCATTTTCTACAATTATATTTAATCTTTCTTATGGCACTTCCATCATACGTGGTATGCATCATTACTACATTACATATCTTCTAGCCTAACAGGAGAAGAATGTTACTGAAAGCATATTTTGAGATGATTTGGTTTTAGAGTAAACAGCACATCACATATTGACACTAAAAGCACATACCAGGGACAACAACATCCTATCCCATATCTTAGACAATGATTCGTTGTCATCTAGGGAAGTCATCCAGCCATTAATTTACATCTAGACTCCACAGCAAGTCTTATTAAGTTGTGTAAATTCTGAAATAAGCACTTTTGTTTTACAGGAATATTTACTACTCCTCTGTGACCTGTGTTTTCTTCTTATATCCCTTAACATGGCCAGGCTGTAATTCTTAGTACTTGGTTCATAAATAATGGTGGGACTTTTATTTCTTTCCTCCAGACTCTATTCTAGTGTCTAACAGATTTTATACTAGGAAGTTTTTCTAGACTGTCATCTTAAAAAATGTCCTTTGCTTGATTTCAATCTATCACAGCTAGTTATACCGAACTCCCTTGCACCACTCTAAATAATTACTTGGGATTCTAGATAATTATACATTTAAAATACTTGTAGACTATCATTATGGCTCCTTTTAAGTCACTACTTAGTCAGCCTACATAGATTTTGCTTTTATATAACAATACCTATATTACAACTAGGCATACTACCTAACTTTCTTACATGCATAAAGCCTAATATTTAAGTGTCTCAACCCAGCCTCCATTTGTACCCATGTCATTGACACACTATCACTTGTACATGCAAATGATAGAATCTTCATGCACAAAACCTGTTTTCACCAAAGCTACCCTCGATTTTCATGTGCGGATGAACTGCATGTGTGTTTACGTGCACAAATGGAGCCCACATTTGTAGACCTTAATTTCCTCATATTAAGCAACATATTGGCCTTAATTTCTTTATAAAAAATCCATTCACTGCTATTACACTGACATATGTTAATTTTACCCAATCTTGAATTTTATTTCTTCCTTGATGAGTGAATTTAGGAGTTCAAGCTTTCAGATTGAGAACACTAGAATCTGCACAGGTACAGAACAGGCTGTAATGATGATCTTGTCAGTACTATGAATTCTCCTTGTCTTTTTTGTGACACACTTGTAGTACATCTTGTAACATACACAAAGGTATAACACTAGATTTACAAGACTGCCAAATGCCATTTGTTTTCAGCAAGTCTAAATATTGTTTCAGTTTAAACAATTTAGTGCCAATCTGGATAGCACAAACACCTCAAATACGCTTGTTGTCAGATGCTACTGGTGTGGTGCTCTGCTCAGCGCTGATACCACTCGGCTGCGTGCGTGTTCCCTCTGTGTGCTGCCCCAGCTCTTTGAAGATTGCTGACACAGCAGATCCCGAGAGAACCCCCAATGACCACAGAGTCTAGTAAGGTACGAAGGCACTTCGGCCAGGTTTATTATCAAACAAAGCACAATGACAGTTCTATAGAGTAAAATCTAGAGGGGACTTACTATGAGTATGTGCCCCCTGGCAATGCCTCAGCTCAGTCAGTGGCAGGACTTTCCATTGCCCCCTCTGCTGGACAAAGACAGCGCCCCAGGGATGCATTCTTATACACAGGTACAACCAAGTTACACATCAGTCCTGACGTACTGAGGTGCAATCCTTCTATGTAGCAAGGTGCAACCCCTTTACGTAGTAAGATGCCGCCTCTCACCTTGTACATGTTAATTCGAACAAAACAACACTATCCATCATATAACCCTTTTGGCCCTGTCATTGGGATGGGTCGGCCTGTTCCTTGTTATCTGTGGAATGTTCCAGTATTAGAGTGTCCTGGTACCGTCTTTATACTTCAATACACTATATGGATATATGTTTACGCAACATCAGTGTTAGGATATAGATATTCAGGCCTGTCTACACAGGCCTATACTTTAAGAATTTAGGTGTATTCTTATCACTTAGCTAGTTATAGAGGTATAAAAGAAAGAATTTAGGTGTATTCTTATCACTTAGCTAGTTATAGAGGTATAAAAGAAAGAATCAAAATCACTGTCTGTGTAATGGCCTTCTCTTACTGTGACGCTAGGCTCGCTAGATGTAGTTAGGCGCCATAAGCTGGAGTGTATGGTCCCTCTCAATTCCAACTAGTCACATATGAATAAGGTGCTATTGGCTATTAGAAATACAACCTGTCCTGATATTCTATCACCTCCAAGAGAGGGAGAGCTAGAGATGTAAAGGAAACAATTTGAAAGCTCTGTCTGCAGAACTCCTTATCATAGACTAGCTGGAGAACCCTTATGTCTGTATAGATGTAGTGTGAAATCCTCACTTCTGTATTTTTTTTGTATGTTTATTTGCATGGTCTCTGTTTGGTTCTGTAATGTTTCTGTCTACTGTTAATTAATTTGTGGGTGTAACCATTAAGGTGGTGGGGTATAATTGGTTAAATACCATGTTACAATATGTTAGGATTGGTTAGTTAAATTTCAGTAAATGATTGTTAAGAATAGCTAAGCAAACTCATGTTTGCTATTAGTCTGAAATCAATTTAGGAAGTGGGAGGGAATGGGAACAGGACTGGGGATGGGGGAGAGGATCATTTTGTAAAGGGGAATGGGACAGGAACAGGGACACAGGCAAGGCTCTGTGGTGTCAGAGCTGGGAGGGGACACTAAGGAAGAATTGAAATCATGCTGTGGAAAGCATAACATCGATTGTTTGCGCTTTGGACTTTGGGTATTGTTGCTCCTGTTCATGCAGAAGGACCAGGGAAGTGAGAGGGTGAGGAATAAGCCCCTAACTAGCCCTTTTTTTTGCCAGCTTCTGTGAGCAGGGCCTCCTCTACTCACAGCTTAACTTTGCTTTATGTTAGCAAAGTCTTGACCATTACTTTAGCTCAGGCCTCAGACTGGGCCTTTGATACTAAGGTTTATATCTCAGGGCCTCTTCTTACTACAACTCTCTCTCTTACTGTCTGTCAGTGTTCCGATAGAATTTTAAAATCTCCCAGAATCCACTGCTTCTGAGAACTGTGCTGGCAGCTGTAGAACAGGTACTTACTTCTCAAAGAGCACTGCAATCAAAACAGTTTTGAACATCAGTAGCAGGGCCATAGGCAAAACTGCAATGTTTCAAAATGTGATTCAGCACGTCCAGATACAGCTAATTGTTTGTGCTTCAACTGTTCTGTCCCTCTACTTCTGTTAGGAATTACTGAGATCACTAGCATAGACAAGCCCTAGATAACAGTGCATTGGTAACTTTGAACATTTTTCCATCAGTGGATAATTGGAGCATATTAATAGCAAAGGTCAAAGGTACCAGAGCCAATTTAACTGAGGCCAGTCTACTCACTGCATAATGTGAAGAGTCACCGCTGGCAGTAACTTTATGTCTGAGAATGTTTCCTTGTCAATGTTAAATGTTCTTGAAATCCAGAGGTTCCTATTAAGATGCTGACTCTGTACCATGGCTCTATAATAACAATTACAATTTTCTTGAATTTCATACCCCAAAATGGATGCAAGCTGTTGTGTGTCAATTATAATTTGGCTTAATGATAAATGGAATATAATGGATAGTCTGTAGTGTATAATCTCTATAGCGACTAAGAGAACACTAAAAACTAAGGGCCTGATCCTGCAAGGTACAGAGCATCCTAAACCCCTAAGGATGGCAAAGGGAGCTCAGGATAGTCAGTGTCTCACAGACTGTACTAAGAAATTGCCTTCTCAAGGCATTTTGAAAGAATCAACTTCTGTATTGCTTATACTGTGCAAGACGCATAAAGCCTTCCACCATCAGCTAGAGACTAGAAGCCTTATTTAGACACTCGCTGAAGTCAAGGGAATCTTTCCATTACATTTTAAGGCTTGGTTCAAGGCAAACTGGACCACATTAGCTCAACTTTCAGACTCCTGTGACATCATCAACCCAATCATCAAGTTGCTGCCCAAGTCTTCTAATAAAATGTTAGAAGACAGGACACAATATTCATTTTTTAATGTAAATAATACAAACAACCCTTAAAACATTATGAAGTCATCTTTATTATAAAGGAGAAAAGATAAAAAATGTATTGGTTTAAAATTTCACCTTTATAGCTCTGTAGGTAACATTCTTACACCTGTTTCCAAATTTAGGAGTCTGACATGGAGAGTCATGTCAAAAATTCATACAAAATATAAAAATGTGAACGGGAACGTTTTGCAAACAAAATCCCAGTTGCTTTACATTTGAGATCAAGAGAACACTGAACCGGCTTTAAGTTTAAATCTAAAGACTGAGAAAAAAGTATGTAAACTGTTGTAGCTTTACTGGCATAGGGTTATTCCTGGGTCACCTACTTCTGTCAAGCCTCCTTTGGCCACAGGCCTTGTATGGCTAAGTTGAAATCTTACAGATCTTAGCCTGTAGGCCTTGCATTACAGCCTTACCTTGCTTATATACCTAATACACACTCATCACTCAAAAATACTTGTCAATACATTGAATTGATAGTTGAATTCATAGTTCTGTGTTAAACCACAGTGTCCCCAGTGAGTGAGCCTGGTTCCTGTGTTGCTACAGTTTTAAAATCAACAGGGTGAAAATCACCCTTAGCAATTCTTTTAAGTTGGGGCACCCTATGAGTACACGAAGAACAAATACAGTGACCACAAACATAAGGGGGAAAAGGAGTCCAGGACAGCTCGCTGTATTTTAAAGAATCCTTATTGAGGTTGCAGGAACAAACCATCCAGATGTGTAGAAAGAAAAGTAAATATAGCTTAACAATGAAATACTTGCTGATCTTAAACACAAAAAAGAAGCTTACAAGAAGTGGAAGATTGGACAAATGAACAGGGAGTATAAAAATATTGCTCAGGCATGCAGGAGTGAAATCAGGAAGGCCAAATCACACTTGGAGTTGCAGCTAGCAAGTGATGTTAAGAGTAACAAAAAGGGTTTCTTCAGGTACGTTAGCAACAAAAAGAAAGTCAAGGAAAGTGTGGGCCCCTTACTGAATGAGGGAGGCAACCTAGTGACAGAGGATGTGGAAAAAGCTAATGTACTTAATGCTTTTTTTGCCTCTGTCTTGACAAACAAGGTCAGCTCCCAGACTGCTGCACTGGGCGCCCAGTATGGGGAGGAGCGAGCGCCTTCTGTGAGAAAGGAGTGGTTCAGGACTCTTAGAAAGCTGAACGAGCACAGTCCATGGTGTTGCCTTCATCTGAGGTGCTAAAGCGTGGCGGATGTGATTGCAGGCCATGGAACTTATTTTTGTAACTTTCTGGCGATCGGGGAGGTTCCAAGATGACTTGAAAGGCTACTGTTATGCAGCTTTTAAAGGGAGAGGAGGATGCGGGACTACAGGTCAGTCGCCTCACCTCGTCCCTGGAAATCGGAGCAGGTCTCAATGAATCAATTCTTAGCATCAGAGGAGGAAAGTATCAGGAATAGTTAGCTGGATTCACAAGGACAAGTCATGCCTGACTAACTAATTGCTTTATGCCAAGATAACTGGCTCTGTCGATGAGAGAAAGCGTGGACGTGTTGTCCTTGACTTTAGCGAGCTTTTGATATGGTCCTCCCACAGTATTACTTGCCAGAAGTAAAGAAGTATGGGCTGGATGAATGGACTATGAGGTAGACAGAAAGCTGGCTAGATCGTTGGGCTACGGGTAGTGTCAATGGCTCATGTCTAGTTGCACCGGTATCAAGCGGAGTCCATCCAGGGTCCAACTGGGGCCGGTTTGTTCAGTATCTTCTTTATATCTGGATCGGAGTTGCGTGGATTGCACATCAGCAAGTTTGCAGATGACATAAACTGGAGGAGTGGTTGATTGGCTGGAGGATAGGGATAGGATACAGAGGGATCTAGACAAATTAGAGGATTGGGCCAAGAATCTGATGAGTTTCAACAGGCAAGTGCAGAGTCCTGCCTTGGACCGAAGAATCTCATGCACTGCTACGATTAGGACCCAATGGCTAGGCAGCCAGTTCTGCAGAAAGGACCTAGGGATTCAGTGGATGAAGAAGCTGGATAATCAAGTCCACAGTGTGCCGCCTGTTGCCAAGAAGGCCAAGCCATTTGGCTGTATAGTAGAGCATGCCAGAGGTCGTGGGATGTGATCATTCCCCTCTATGTCGGCATTGGGTGAGGCCTCATCTGGAGTACTGTGTCCAATTTGGGCCCCAACTACAAGACGGAGGTGGAAAATTGGAAAGAGTCCCGTGGAGGGCACAAAAATGATTAGGGGGGGCTGAGCTATATGACTTAGGAGGAGAGGCTTGAGGGACCTGAATTTAGTCTGCAGGAAGAAGAAGAATGGAGGGGAGATTGATAAGCTTGCCTTTCAAGTTACGCGTGGAAGAGGGTCGAAGAGGATAAGGATCTAACGACATGTTCTCAGTGGTACCAGATGACAGAACAAGGAGTAATGGTCTCAAGTTGCAATGTGGGAGATTTAGGCTGGATATTAGGAAAAACGTTTTCACTAGGAGGGTGGTGAAGCACTGGAATGGGTTACCTAGGGAGGTGGTAGAATCTCCTTCCTTAGAGGTTTTTAAGATCAGGCTTCACAAAGCCCTGGCTGGGATGATTTAGTTAGGGACTGGTCCTACTTTAAGCAGGGAGTTGGACTACATGACCTCCTGAGGTCCCCTCCAACCCTGTTATTCTATGATTCTATGAAAAACAGTTACAATTAAGAAATCTTGTTTGTATTACAAGTTATAAAACTGTAGCTACACAGGAGCTGGAATCACTCACTAGAGACACTGGGGTTTAACACAGATGAATCCAATTTAATTAGAGGCTACACTGGCTTCCCAAAAGAACTCAGCTATGATGCATACAATCACTTGGGCGAAATGAAGGCTTGTGACAGACTGGTTTCTGATCTGTCAATAATTCAAATTTCCTATAAAGGAGAAATACTGGTAAAAAGGAATTATGGGCAAAACATAATACCTGCCTCAAAAAAGACAGTGAGATATCTCTTGGTCAACACCTATGGTCAGGGACAGAAAACATCTGAACCTATTTAGCATCCAAAACTTATTTCTGATAACATTCACCCAGGGTAGGTCTACACTGGAGGCAACTTTACATTTGACTTAGCTGGCAAACATATATGTATATACTGACATTCCACAAAACTGCCTGAAGACTTGTTCAGACTAGGATGAACAAATGTGTTAGCTAACTTGAGCTAGTTAACGGTCAATTAATGAAAGTTAAAAAATGTGTGTAGACAAATTTCTAGAGCATGGTATGCTGTAAATGCGGGTTGAAAAGTTAACTAATACAAAATAAACACACCAGGAAGAAGAAAAAAAGGAACCTCTGAACTGGTTTACCAAAAGAGGGTAACTAGAGCAGTGGTTCTCAACCAGAGTCTTGGAGGGCTGTGAGCAGGTTTCAGGGGGTCGACCAAGCAAGGCCAGTCCCGCTGCATGGGTCTCAAGCCTGGGGCCCTGAGCCCTGCCACCCAGGGCTGAAGCTGAAGCCTAAGCAATGTAGCTTCGCAGGGACCCCTGTGGCATAGGGCCCCAAGCAGCTGCCCTGCTTGCTACCCCCTAATGCTGGCCCTGGCTTTACATGCAGAAAATAAGTTATCGTGGCACAGGTAGGCCGTGGAGTTTTTATAGTTTGTGAGAGAGGGACAAGGGGGGGCAGGGGATCTCAGAAAGAAAAAGGTTAACAATCTCTGAATAAGAGAATGACTAACACACAGTGGACATTTAATAGACAGACAATAGTCTCTCTAGGAAGGTGATTATCTGCATAAATACCTTTGTGAGGGATGCCAGATATTATAAACAGGCAGGCTAGCATGTTTAGGATCAAAAGGACCAGAGTTTATCCATATCTATATTAGAAAGTTGCATCACCAATTTAAATCAACCTAGTTAATTTGGTGCCAGCCCCACTGCACTTAAGCAAGGGTTCAGCCAGTTTAAACCATGAGATAATTTCTCAAATAGAAATAAATAGGTTTAGTCAAAAGTTGGACTGGTTTAAGTGCATCTACATTAGAACATTTCACTGGGTTAACTGGAGGGATTTAATATCCATTTAGTTAAGCCAGTGGAATTTTCTAATGTAGAGCAGGCCTTGGTAGTCACAGTAGTACTAGTGAAGGAAGGTTATATGAAATCTATCCTATTTGAGAATCTCACTCAAAAGGGCAGGGAATTAAGGAATTCTCTAAGGTTTGTATTCTGCAGCGCTTTTGTTTGACAGATGCACAGGAAACTCCAGACAAACCATGGACAAGAACCAAAT
This sequence comes from Chelonoidis abingdonii, assembly GCF_003597395.2. Classification (NCBI taxonomy): domain Eukaryota; kingdom Metazoa; phylum Chordata; order Testudines; family Testudinidae; genus Chelonoidis; species Chelonoidis abingdonii. The sequence continues at coordinate 154,737,803 of NC_133769.1, read as the reverse complement.
TCAAGGAGGAAAATAATGAAAATTAGGACTTGTCTCCAGCTGGTAAAATTCAGACCCTCTGTTCAGCACCTCTGTAGCTCCACTGGTGGTTGCAAGAGTGGACTCTGCCCTTCCACACTACAAGCTTCCACTTTTGCTACCAAGACTCACTGTTTCCTAATAAGTGTGACTTCAGATTCACAAAGTCCTAGGCTGTTTGGGAAATATATGTATCCCAGGATGGACTTTGTGAACAAATCTTTGACCTTTGCAGAGAGTTAGTTAAGGCAGGAGTTTGGACTCTAACACTGCTAAGAATTTCTAGGACAGTCAGCACAAAAGAATAACGGACTTGCACATTGCTATGTGTGCTCAGAAAACTGCAGGGGAACACCAGATAGCCATGTCTGAGAATCAAGTTTTAAATAACTGGGACACTGACCTGTGACTGCTGAAAAAGGAGGCACTTCTCTGGATTGATACCACAGGCGAGGAGAGTGGCAGTGGTATCCAGGATGCTCTGACGCAAGACCGCTGGCTCCCGTGGTACTGTGAGAGCGTGCAGATCTACAATGCTGTATAACACAGAGTTGTACTCTTCCTGAAACCTCACCCAGTTCTGGATGGCTCCACAGTAGTTGCCAAGGTGGAGCTTCCCAGTTGGCTGAATACCTGAGAAAATTCGATCCATGCCGCTATTCTGTAAAGAAAACATTTAATAATTTATACCATCATTGCTCTTTCATAGCTTCTTTCACTTGTGGCTGTCAGTGTTTTTCAGACATTGGTTATGCCTCATCTACCCATTTCCTCCTACTCTTCATTTTGCAGTGTTTGCTGTCAAACTGGAAGAATGTATGTGATGGAGACCTGCAGGGATCTGTCCTGGGCCTGGTATTAAATATTTTCATCACTGACTTCAATAATGGAGTGAAGAGAACACTTATAAAATTTGCGGATGATACCTAGCTGGGAGGAGTTGCAAGCACTTTGGAGGAGAGGATCAGAATTCAAAATGATCTTGACAAATTGGTTAATAGATCTGAAACCACCAGGATAAAATTTAATAAAGACAATAAGGTACTACACTTACGAAGGAAAAAAATTCAAATGCACAAATACAAAATAGGAAAAAAGCAGTAGTACTGCTGAAAAGGATCATTGTAGATCACAAATTGAAGACAAGTCAACAGTGTGATGCAACTGAGAAAAAGATACATAGTTCTGGAACTATAATAGGACTGCCATATGTAAGATATGGGAGGTAACTGTTCTGCTGTAACTGGCATTAGTCCAGTTTTGGGCACCACACTTTAAGAAAGACACGGATAAAAAGCACTGGAATAGTTTATCAAGGGAGGCTGTGGAATCCCCATCACAGTTGATCTTTAAAAGAACAGGTTAAACAAACACCTGTCAGGGATGGACTAGATGTACTTGGTACTGCTCAGTGCAGGGGTCTGGCAGGAATAGATAAGGTCTTGAGATCTATTTCCAGCCCTAGATGTCTATGATTCTATCATTTCCTCCTGCAAGATAAGTATAATTGTTACAGAAAAGAAAGATATCCTGGCTCATGATTGTCCAGAAACAGTGTGATCAGTCATTAAAACTTCCTATTGTTTACCTCAAATAAATATTGAAATCTAGAATAATTTTAAACAGTCAAATTACATGTACAAACAAATGCACTGGCTGAAATTGAATTCTGTAACGACTACTTTTCAACAGAGGCAAGGGACTACATTTTTGCTCTGGATCTGTTACTTAAATTTTTCTTTTAGCATATTAATCGTACTGATATAGAAGCTCAGGATGACAGTGAAGGGAATTCCAGACATTTCTCCTCAAAGTGTTCAAAGTATCAAAAGAAACTGACTTCTCATTCCAGTGACCATAAAAGGTTTATCCCTATTGATGGGAAAATATTGACAGCTGTGTTCTAACAGAAAAATTAAAAAAAGAGTTAATATACACAGTTTGGGTAAATGACAACTAACATTTTTGGAAAGTTCATTTTCCTCTGTCCTGGCTCTCAGACTGATCATTCTCTCGGGCACATCTACACTGCAAAAAACTCCCAGTGGCAGCAAGTCTTAGAGCCTAGGTCTACAGAGATGTTCCCACTCAGGGCGAAGCCTGGCCTCTGACACCCACCCTGACTGTTGAGTTTCAGAGACTGAGCTCCAGCCCAAGCAGAAACATTCCCAGCACTATTAGTAGTGCTGTAACGCAAGACCAAATCTGTAGTCCTGGGCTCTGTAACTTGCGTCCACATTTTTTCTTCTTTTGCACTATAGATGTACCCTCAGAAACTGAAGCTGGCAGGGTTCCATCAATTACCTCCAAACTTACCAAAAAAATTCCTCTGTACTTTGAAAATATTTAAACAATGTCATGTGAAAATACTTTTTGTAAAATTAAGGGAGTGCAAGTGTAACCTTGTTTTCAATCTTAACTATGGAACCACTATAAAGGTTATTCCTAACACAGGAAGTTTACATGTTAAAAGGACATCAACTTAAAAAAAATCTTTCAAACAGAAGCGTGATTATCTACTATTGTTACAAGTAAAATCTAAGATTCCTATAACTAAGATAAGGATTTTTTTCCCCCAGTTTTACTTTGAGGATTTGATGACTAGTTAGATGGTGAGCTTCCCATTTGTGGGAGGTCTTTTTTTTTTTAGGGAAAAAATGTCATTGTAAAACCACAAAAAATAACGGGGATACTCTCGGGCAAGTGTAAAACCTGAAATTATTTTTTTAATTCACTAGCTTTCAAATTGACTGTGTCCCTTTAAGAACTCATTACTAATCTAGATGGGCATAATGAAATACAAAATTTTAGGTAGCATTTCAAATTGGTAGTGTTTTTTTTTTTTTAAATGACCAGCAATTCAAAAGAACATTGTGATGCTGTATAAAGGGGAAGATGACTGTCTATAATACGAATATGGTCACCACTTTACAAAATTGTGATAATTCTTATACAAAGTATGCTTTCTGAGGTATCACTGGAAAAGTTCTAATTTGCTGTGTACAAGTATCTTGTTATAATGTGTGTATCAACACTGTGTACGTAGTTATGAAATTTTGGCTAGGTGTTTGCAACTCAAACATCTGAGTCTAGGAAACGTCCACAGGTTTGCCCTTCAGGAATAACAAAGGAGCAATAAACAAAAGCCTCTACATGTCATCTCTGAAGACACCTTAAGCAGCACGTTCCACGCAGAAGGTAGAAGCAAAATTTGCAATTCATAGAAGAACTCTTGGCCCAGCTGGTAGACAGTGGAGCTGTATGAGCCAGCACATAAGCACTGGCGCCATCTGACTCCATGATACAGCCAGGACTTTTCCAGGAGAGGGGTCAAGATATAAAAGGCGAGAACAAAGGCTCCTGACCCCCTCTTTCCCACCACATCTCTGGACTGCTGAAGTCTGACAAAGGAAATTCTGAACAAAGGACTGAGGTCCCCAATGTTATTTGGGTAAACCGTAGACTTATAGAAAACTAGCAGATATAACATCTCTGCTACAATTTTGGATTGACAAACTAAATCATCTGTAATGTATTTTACCTGATTTAAACCTCTGAAATAACTCATTTCTTTTCTTAGCTAATAAAACTTTAGTTAATTTTACTAAAGTGATTGGCTGGCAGCGTTGTCTTGACCTGGTGGTAAGTGACTAGTTCTTTGGAGCCAGAACTTGATGCCTGGTGATTATTCGTTTTAATAACCTTTCATCACAGTAGTCTAGTCTGTCTGCGTTGAGGCTTGAAAGCTTAGAGGATTGTCACTGGCTTTATGATTAGCTAATAAAGGGAGGGTTTGTCTTCACTAATGGAGTAAGTCGACCTAAGTTATGCTACTTCAGCTACGTGAATAACGTAGCTGGAGTTGATGTAGCTTAGGTCAAATCACCCCAGTGTCTTCAGTGTGCTGCGTCGATGAGAGACACTCTCCCATCGACTTACCTTACTCTTTTTGGGGAGCTGGAATACCAGGGTTGACCAGAGAACACTACAATTTAGCAGGTCTTCCCTAGACCCACTAAATCAACCCCTGCTGTCGATCTCCCCGTAGTGAAGATCAGCCCTGACCCAGGAGCAGGCATATACTGCTGGTTTGGTTAAATCTAACTATAGAACCATTTTGGAGGTGTCTGCCAAGTTTTGACAGTCTGACCTAATATTGGCACTCACAGTTGTGACCCACATTAGACACCAGTGACAACCATAACCAATTTTCTTCCTACTTTTTGCTAAAAAGATTCTCCTTTGCCTTCAGAATAGACTACTACTCTTCAGGTCAAGTCAATTTTCTTACGTAAAGTTAGAGCGAGCAAATACAGGACTTCTAACAGAGCTTTGTCTGCAATCTTTAACACCTGGTCATAATTAAACTACTCTATACTAGCAGACTCTGTTCCAAATACCATTAAATCAGTTTCCTGGGAGACCTGCCAGTAAAACAATTATTCTGATGTTACAGTACACTCTGCCCAATTGCACCACTCTAATATTTTATGTTTACACAACACATTTCACCCCAAGACACTTTGCTAAAGTTAAAATAATGTATCAATGGCAAAAAACTACGTTCGTGCAGAATTAATGTTGTTTAGTGGTAAGTAGTCCCCTTGAGAAAGGCTGACCTGATTACGGGCAACCTTAACTGAGGTCAGGCTAGATAATCATAAAGGTCCCTTCTGGCCTTAGAATCTATGAACTCTGTATTTCCTGGTTTTCCAAAGTTTGAATTTTGCTCAACTCAATGGTCTGCAAGGGGATGACATGCCACCAAGCAACACTGGATTTTTTGGCATTGAATTTCCTAGACATATAGTTGGTAGGAGTTAGAAGTCATTTAGACAGTTGTACATATCATGTCTTACAATTAGCATGCTCAGTCAGCCTGTCCTCCCACCCCTCTGGCCCCATCAGCCATGCTTCTGCACACTTCTCCAGCCATGCCATTGACCCAGGCAATGTGTTCCCCCCTCCTACCTGGCCCCTCCCTGACTACTGTGCCATGGCCTCCCCAGCACAAGCAAGAACCACATCTTCCTAAAGTCTTCACTCTGGGTATATAAATGCTTCTATTTCCCTTCCTTCCTCCCCTCTCTTATAACCCAACTCACATGCAATACTTGGAGCAAAGGACAACTGTGTTACAGTGAAATTGTGTTCCTGGTTGTGGCTATTTTTTGCAGGGCTTATACCTGTAGAACCCCACAATCAAATGACCTCAAATGGGGATTATAAACATTATGTAGTAGTGCAACACTACTCAGGGGTAGCCAGGGTTGTGGGGTTTTGCTATTACCTATCCTTAGCATGACGAAACCTTGTTTGAGCCTGCTGTGGGTCAGCTCCCCACCACCACTAGTCTCTGGTAACACAAGTACTGTTTCCATTGTGGCCCTCTTTTCATTCATTCAGAAGTTGGCACAATTCTCAGCTATTGGACTGAAGTTTTCCAGGACTGGTTTCTCTTAAAAGCTGAATTTTTGGTGGGGAATTTTTGTCTTGTAGACTCTTCGTCTCTTATCTGCCATCCCGCAGCTCACATCTCTTCTCCCATTATCAAATCATATGAAATCCCTGGGGCAATGATCGACAAAGGAACAGGCAGTCTTAACTCTTCCCATGTTTACTAGTTATATTTCTATGTGTTTGGATCATTAATGCAGGACTCCTGAGGCTTTCTAAGTCATCCTGTACATAGTTCTGTACCTGGTTTTGTATTGTGTGCAAAAGTGAGAGAGAAATGGTGTTAGGTTGTGAATGGTGTCCAAGAGACTTGTTTATCTATCAAGTTTAGGAAAGCCTGCATGAATAGGACAGTTAAAACACACATTAGTTACTGTCATAGTTTTTATTTATTAGACAAACATCCTGCCTCAGCGAGGGGAGATGGAGTAGATGACCTCTCAAGGTCCTTTCCAGTTGTACATTTCTGTGATTCTATGATTTTCTCCTGCGAGGCAAGTACAATTCTTACGTGAAATACCAGCTTATGATTGTCCAGAAATGTATGTGATGGAGTCATTACATGAAATCTGTATGTGTGCAGATCGGCATAGTGTGTTCACAGCTGAAGCCATAGCTGCACTTGGTCTGTGGGCAGTGGAAGAGAGGTGGCTGAATCTGAAGTGGAGTCTAGAATGACTTAACTCCTAATTCTGGGTTTTTGTGATTTGCACTGAGAGATTATGTAGTCTTTACTTCGAAATTAAAGCCGTGTAGGAATTTCCCAGCCTTTTTTTAAAAAAATAGGTCAGTATCAAGAAGTATTTATGTTTTCATGTATCCTGGATTATCACTAGCACCACTGGTACATATTAACCTTCAGAGATCTAAAGCTGATATCTGAAGACTAGGAAAGCACCGTGGGAGTGGGGATGTTGTTGGTGGAGGCCTGGATGGGTTAGCATGGGTGCACTAGGTAGAAGTAGTGGAGGGAGCCTGAGAAAAGAGTGGGGCTTGTGGGGTGGAAAAGTGGAGGGGAGGGGAGAGAAGCTCTGCTCTGACAAGAAAAAAGAAAGTTGTTACTTGTAACTGGACTCTGCATATTCACACTCATGGGTTGTGCCAGCTGCTGAAGCCTAGAGTGTAGAACCTCCTCCAAGCAGTGCCTGTTACAGCATTTATGTCCCCACTCCTACTTCTCTGCTCCCAAACATCCTGGGAGCAAAGTTTAGTGATGCCCACCTCTGCCTTAGTTCCTTCCATTATTGCATCAGAGAAAGTGTTCATTAGACCTCTGAGGAAGAGGGGAAGATGGGTAGGGAGTGTGACTATGCAGCATTCATTTCTAAGAACTCTGCTTACAAGTCAGTAACCTCCATTTCTTTCAAGAGTCTCCTGCATATTTTTGCTGATGGGATAGTTTGGCAAGCAGCACTCCCACCAGGAGGAGGGACCTTGTTCTAATTAAATAAAGACTGATGTACAATTCTAACAAACTGTGCATCAGTTCGAGATGTCACATCTGACATGTAATGTTTTGTGAAACTATGTAGAGTTCCAAGTGGCACCTTTCCATGATTCCTGATCAGACACATCTAAAACACGCTATGGACATACAATCTAATACCTAGAGGGGGGAGGAGAGTGCTGTTATATATAACTTTTCTGAATACATTGTTCAATCCATCTGGAAATGGTTGGAGATGATACTGCCTGATTCTGATGAGTGTCCACATATGAAATAAACAATTTAATGAAATTCCTGAGTTCTGTTAAGATAATAGGACAGGGTTCTTTTAGCATCATAGAATCTCAGGGAACCTGAGGAAGGAACCTCAGGAAGTCATCTAGTCCAACCGCCTGCTCAAAGTAGGACCAACCCCTATCTAAATCATACCAGCCAGAGCTCTGCCAAGCCTGACCTTAAAATCCTCTAAGGAAGGAGATTCCTTCACCTCCCTAGGTAACCCATTCCAGTGCTTCACCACCCTCCTAGTGAAAACATTTTTCCTAATATCCAGCCTAAAACTCCCCACTGCAACTTGAGACCATTACTCCTTTTTCTGTTATCTGCTACCACTGAGAAAAGTCCAGATCCATCCTCTTGGAAACCCGCCTTCAGGTAATTGAGACAGCTATCAAATCCCCCCTCATTCTTCTCTTCTGCAGACTAAATAATCCCAGGTCCCTCAACTTCTCCTCATAAATCATATGCTCCAGCCCCCTAATCATTTTTGTTGCCCTCCGCTGGACTCTTTCCATTTTCACCACATCCTTCTTGTAGTGTGGGACCCAAAACTGGACGCAGTACTCCAGATGAGGCCTTACCAACGCTGAATAGAGGGGAATGATCACATTCTTCCATCTGCTGGCAATGTTCCTACTTATACAGCCCAAAATGCTGTTAGCCTTCTTAGCAACAAGGGCACATTGTTGACTCATATCCAACTTCTCATCTACTGTAATCCCTAGGTCTTTTCTGTAGAACTGCTGCCTAGCCATTTGGTCCCTAGTCTCTAGCACTGCATGGGATTCTTCCACTCTAAGTGCAGGACTCTGCACTTGTCCTTGTTGAACCTCATTAGATTTCTTTTGGCCCAATCCTCTAATTTGTCTAGAGCCCTCTGTACCCTACCCCTACCGTCCAGCCAATCTACCACTCCTCCCAGTTTAGGGTCATCAGCAAACTTGCTGATGGTGCAGTCCACACCATCCTCCAGGTTATTAATGAAGATATTGAACAAAACCAGCCCCAAATCATGTAACATGGATTTCCTAGTTTGGGAAAGAAAACTGGTAGATTTACAGTTTGATTATCATGGAATAACAACACAATTTAGGGTAACAACCAAGGGTATAGCCTGAGAACTACCTTGTTTCTATGGAAGATAATGAAAGAAGGGTGTTCCATAAGGGCATATGCAATCCACTAACTTATCTAGCTGAAACTCTAACAAAAGCAACCTTAATAGACAAATGAAATAACGAACACTCCACCAAAGGTTCAAGCTTTATCATTACAAGTTTATTAGGCCAGGTCTACACTACAGACCTATATTGATATAACTATGTCGTTCAGGATGTGAAAAATACACACCCCCAAGCGATGCAGTTATACTGAAATAACCACACAACACCCCCTGCCACCCCCGTGTAGACTGCGCTATGTAGACAGGAGAACTTCTTCTGTTGACATAACTATCACCTCTCGGGGAGATGGATTCACTACCCTGAAGGGAGAAGCTCTCCTGCCAGTATAGTAGAATCTTACTGAAGTGCTACAGGGGCGTAGCTGCACTGGTACAGCTGTGCTGCTGTAGTACTGTACGTGAAGACAAGCCTTTAGATATGCCAGCACTAAACTGATGTCCCATACAGGTACAGGATCTTTCACTGGTAGATATGGATTTGCAAGTCCCTTCAGGAATGTTTTAACTGGACCATGTGTAAAATACCAATTTTTTATGTAATTATGGTATGTCAATATAGCCACTAAGGGAACCTCTGAAAGACCCTCAGAGGCTTCAAATGTAATAAATACTCTAAAATATACTGAAGAGAAGCCAGTTCTGGTTACTCTGGTTTGATGTGCATCCAAGTAATAAATCTCAACCATTTAAGCTGCTAACATCTACTGATCAATTGTCTTTAAGGATGCAGGGCCAGGAGCCTTGCAGAGAAAACGGACGAAAAGCTCCCCATCACCCAACCATTAGGACAAAACAACTGCCTTCTGAGAATGCTGTCAAGGGTTAAGTCTGAGAAATCTGTCATCTGGCACAAAAGTCCTACTCTACAGAGAATTTAGGACTGCATCTATGATGGAGTCCTCTTTATGGTACATAACTGAGATTTCTTTATATTTATGAAGAGACCCAGGTTTTTTAGTAGAAACATGATATACTGAATTTCTCTGAGGAGTTCCTTGCATGATATTGACTTCAGAAGCCAGTTGTTTAGATATGGGTAGACAAACAAGCCTTGTATTCTCAAGTGAGCTGCCACAGCAGAGATGCATTTCATAAAGACTGTGGGGCCATAAACAGCCCAAGAGGGAGGATCCTATATTGAAAAGAAACCAGAGGTACTTGAGGTGAGTTGGTCTTATAGCTATGTGAAAATAAGCATCCTTGAGGTAGAGAGCTGCAAACCAATCTAGGAAATAAAAGGGATGTACACAGGTGTCAACAAATAGAAGCAAAAATTTTTGATAAAGGTATTGATCTTTCTTAAATCCAGAATAGGTCAAAGTTCACTATCCTTCTTTGGTATGAGAAATTAATTTGATTAAAAATCCAGGCCCCAGAATTGTTTTGGAAAACTTCTCTATAGCACCTGAGAGCAGTAGAGACTGCACCACCCATAACATCATGTGCTTACAAGAGGGGTCCCAGAACAAGGAAAGGGGTGAGGGGGCCGGATGGAGGCACAGTATTGAATTGTATACTTTTCTTCTATAGTTTCCCATATTCTTTTAGCAGATATTATTGACATCCATTTGTTGAGAATAACAGCTAAAATTGACGGTGGTATCTAAGTGTAGACATAGAAGGACTTAATCCCAGGGACCAAGCGGTAGATTTTGGATCTTCTAGTTTTTCTAGCAGCTCATTTGTTTTGTTGCTAAATCAACCATCCCCTTCAAAGTGGAGGATCCTCTACTTATACCCTTGTTTCAGTAGAAAGAGTAGATGGTTTTAACTAGGCAGGCATTCCTATAATAACAGCCAAGGCTACTGCTCTGGCCAACAAATCAGAAGCATCAAAAAACGTTCTTAGCATATGTTTAGCCATATTCTGTCCCTCTCTCGAAATGGTATAAGCCAACTTAAGTTGGCCCTCAGGCAGTTCAAGGTGGCCACCAGGCCACACTTAAATAAAGATAATCATCTTTTCCCACAAGTGAAATGGTAACAGGACATTACTACCTGATAGTTCACCACTCTAATCCCCAAGAAAGATGAAGAAAAAACAAAAAAACAAAAACAAAAAGTTTCCTTCCCAAAACATACAATTTTTAATCCTTTTTATCATATGGTGGGAAATGTCCTTGTCTACTTCTCCACCTGCTGACAGCCGTTGCTTCCACAAGAAGCAGGATGTGAATGAAAATAAGACAATCCTTCATAGGGAAAGTGGTATAACTTAGCAGCCTTTCTGGAAATTGGTCTGCACCAGCTTCTCAGTCCTTCATATTTGGCAGGCTGTAGTAACCCATCCAAAATGGGTAAAGAAAACTTGCTCTTTGATGGTGCTTTCCATATGTCAAAAAGTGGATGTGAAGAGACAATTAGCACAGCAGGCAGTTTTAGAATTCCTACCATTCTATCCACCAGGCATGAAATTGTACAGCAGTCTCTGAGGGAAGGGAAGCTGATGTAATTCCCATGTTTTTATCAAATCAATCTGCCTCTAATTCTATGTCAAGATTCTGAAAGTTCATCTGTGGGGCTAAGTATTCCTCCTCCTCAGAGTGTCTGGTACTACCATCTAGGATTGTTCTCTGAAGGCAGGGGAAGTAGACTGATCTCGGAAACTTGAAACCATTCCACAGTCTCCTCCTGGATCCTTATTAGATGGGAGGTTCTTCTACCACACCTACGTGATGGTATAAATTCTCTTGCTGAATGCCATGAGGGCCCTGCTGCCAATATCCTCCCATCCAACACTATCTTACAACTAGGAAGGTAGAGAGGTCTAAAGGGGTCATATCCTGGATTATATTCCATTCCTGTAGAATAGAAGCTAGGAAGTGCCTCAGGTTGTTTAAGTCTTTCCTGCTTTTTTTCCTCAATGTGGACACAACATTGGATCTGTAGCTGAAACACTGGAGGCACTATTAAACTGGAACATCCATATATTTAGGGAATCTGAGGGTGTCTTGGGAAGAGGTAGAGAAGACTTTGGATAAAAGCAAGATATTTCCTCCAGTCTACCTCATTTATCAGAGGAACTGATCCCCACAGACATCTCCGAATAAGCTTTTCTCTTCCTTTCCCTGAAGATACCTCTTGCAGATCAGCAGACCATTCCAGTTGGGGATCCATGTAGCACAGCGGTTTTCAAACTATGGGTCAGGACTCCAAAGTGGGTCGCAATCCCATTTTAATGGGGTTGCCAGGGCTGGCTTATACTTGTTGGGGCCTGGGGCCGAAGCCAAAGCCCAAGGACTTCAGCCATGGGCAGCAAGGCTCGGACTGGGCTTTGGTCCCCCAGCCTGAGGCAGTGAGGATTGGACTTTGCCCCCTCCCCCCCCCAGGGAAGCAGGGCTTGGGCGGACTCAGGATTCGGTCCTCCTTCCTAGGGTCGCGTATTCATTTTTATTGGCAGAAGGGGGTCACAGTGCAATGAAGTTTGAGAACAGATGATGTAGTAAATTTCAACTATCATCCTAGTTCCAAAGACAGCACTGTTATCTGTTTTGGTCATGCCTTTGCCATAACCTTCTGATTCATATGAATCACAGGTTCCGGTAACAGAATGTCTTGTTTAGTTTTCAGTCTGGGAACTAATACTAATGGCCTGACTGATCTGACGAGTCTCTCATTTGGGATCTAGCCCTGCTAACAGTGGCTGTTCTTTCCTTAGCCACCTTCCTTGGAATCAGACCCCATGGGTCTGATGCTCTTACATACGGCCCACCCTTTAGAATCATAGAATCATAGAATATTAGGGTTGGAAGGGACCTCAGGAGGTCATCTAGTCCAACCCCCTGCTCAAAGCAGGACCAAAAACTAAATCATCCCAGACAGGGCTCTGTCAAGCTGGGCCTTAAAAACCTCTAAGATTGGAGATTCCACCACTTCCCTAGGTAACTCATTCCAGTGCTTCACCACCCTCCTAGTAAAATAGTGTTTTCTAATACCCAGCCTAGACCTCCCTCACTGCAACTTAAGCCCATTGCTCTGTCATCCGCCACCACTGAGAACAGCCCAGTTCCATCCTCTTTGGAAACCCCCCTTCAGGGGGTTGAAGGCGGCTATCAAATCCCCGCTCTCTTCTCTTCTGTCTCCTCATAAGTCATGTGTCCCAGCCCATAAATAATTTTTGTTGCCCTCCACTGGATTCGCTCCAATTTGTCCACATTCTGTCTGTAGTGAGGGGCCCAAAGCTGGATACAATACTCCAGATGTAGCCTTTGATGGATCCAAGGCAGGTAGGTACTGATGGGACCTGAGGAGCTTTCAGTTTTAACAGAGTCCACATCTTGTGTGCCATGAATATAGCAGGTTCTAGAGTTAGCTCCTATGCCGATTCCTGAGTCTTCATAGTCCACGTAGTCTTAGAGCTGAAACTGAAGCTAATGGCAGTCTCTTCTCTGTGTTCCATGCTCTGAGATGGCTGTACTGCCAAATCGATCGAATCAAGGGTGCCTGTAACCTATTTCATCTACCCACTCTTAGAATAAATATGTAGCAAATGGAACATCTGGATGGACAATATCCTTCATCAAGCTACGAGAGGCACCTTAGATGAGAGTCTGATGCCAGGAACGCTGCCAGACAAGAGACATGTCTCTTGAAGCCTGCTCTTCTGTTCTTCAGATCCACCACTACAGCTCTGATGGAACTAAAATTAAAATCACTTTTCTAACAGTAACTAAATTTACTAACATATCAGCCAATAATAACTAGCTTCTAATATACTTTACTACTAACCTAACTAATGGCACTACAGAAAAGTGAGGCTCTGGGTCTAGGAGATCCAGAGAAGTTTGCTTCTGTCCCCAGGAGCCGTAGAGCACACAGAAGCAGAAGTGGCAATAGAGTCTGAAAAGCTCCAGTGCCAATGCTTTGGCATGAAGACACTCGGCCCACCTCCACAGACTCAGTGCCCCAAACCCGCTAATCTCTTCACTCCCAGACTTCCCACTCTTCCCTGCTAACCCCCACTCAATACTTCATGACTCTCCATGCTATAGTCACTTTGCCTGCTCCCTAGGCCCTCCCCCAATCCTCCCGAGCAATGCAGTTAAACTGACCTACACTGAAGCAGAACGACGGTGCAGCTTCTGCAGCGTAGATGTGCCACTATAGCATTTTAAGTGTAGACATACCCTAAATTAAATAATTAAAGCTTGCAACTGATGCAAATCAACCTGGACTTAACTATGGAGTCACTACTGACCCCTTCATACCACAAATAAATGTGACAGGTCCTTGCGGTATAGATCCTGGAAAATATTGAGATCTTAAAGGGTATATTTCCCATTCAAATACAGATCCTGTGCTATTCATTGATATAAATATTTGGAGTAAGATTAGAGATAAGCTCAAAATTAAATACAGGCTTAATGTTCTAATACACAGCGTAGCACTGGAATAGTCAGCATATGCTTCAAGAAAAAGGCTAAGCATAGCACAATACAGATTGTGGATAGAGTTCATGAATTCGTGGCAAATAGCAAAACATCTGTGAATGGACAAGATATTGAAAATGGGCTAAAAGTGTAAACAAAAGTATTTTTCATTTTGTTTGTATGTACAAATGATAAATAGCTAATGATACAAGGTTTGCATAGCACATGAACAATGGTGGAGTCAATGAGAAGATTAAATGGTAGCAACACTATACTGGTTCTGAGTTGAGCAATTATCCAACAGAAAATGGTGAAGTTGCAAAAAAGATGCCACAAAGCCAAGCAAGCAGAATAGTAAGAATTAGACTAGACTGGAACTGGATACAATACTAGAGAATACATTGCAAGGAACAATCTTACATTGGCTTCCAGCTGAGGGACCAGTTTACTAGAAACCTTTCTTCTTTAACTTCTAGGATTCCATTCATTAAGAAACAAATGTTTCACAAGTAGGGGAAGTATAAAATATTCCATTGTGCTAGCAAATGTCTGTATAAAAACCTTTAAATGCATCCTGGATTCATTGCTACTACTAAAAAATATACAGAAAACATTGCTTCTTTGGACAGTCTTTGTTCCTCGTTTGAACATCCTATGAGAATTAGTAGGTAGCATAGCAGCATGGCAGGGAAGTCCTGCCTGGTAGTATAAAATCATGGGACTGGAATGTGCTTCAATGGAGTTGTGAGATCAGGGGATAGGAGTTGTGTATTCTCAAGCACAGGGGTGAGTAAATGACAAAACTGAGAGGAGTGAAGACTTTCCAATGGAGCAGAGTGAAAGCCACAAGACACGTGTCCTCAGCCCACAGGCTCTCTCTCAGGCATCTGCAGTATGTGCAGTGTGAAAGTCTGTTATGTGTGTGTTTAAGTCTACATGGTGAGCATGTAAGTCCATAAGGGTTGTGTGTGGCAAATTAATCTATATGCAAGTCTACGGAGTGCGTCAGAGGAAAGGGGAACCTTTCAGACACTTCATTTGCTTTATCACATTTTCCTTCAATAAGGTTTCCGCATTCGGTACTAGTTATTACTCCATGGCATCCCTAAAGAAAAAAGTTCCAAATCTCAGACTTTGGAACTTGCTACTCAACGCAGGTGTGGTGATATGTCTCTCTATTTAAATAGAACTGGCAGAGAAACGTGGCAAGGTTCAGCTATTCCCTCACCAAATCCTACCTTTCATGAGAAAATGAACAGCTACCCCTCCTGACAAATGCAAAAGCATATGCCACTGACTTCCATATCTCTTGCTAATAAATTATCATAAGCAGGCTTGGTACCATTTGACTTTTTCCCTCCAACCTTGATAATTAATATTGTTTTTTATTTTTTTAACTATTTTTACAATTGCAGGAATTTAACGGGGGGGCGGGGGGAGAGTGAGGCAGTGCTGACAGCAGTGCTGCTGGGGGTTCCCAGCATAGTGCGGGGGCTCAAGATCCCTGGATGCAAGGTGTGGGGAAGGATGCAGTCCTGGCCTGCAGCAACAGAGGCTCTCAGCTAGGCTTGCAAGGAGGAGAACTGCTGAATAGCTCCTGCCTGGGGATGGCCTTCGCACTCCAGGCTGCTGAGTGAGAATGTGGGTCTGTGACAGTAAAGCTGTAGAGGGCTCTCTGCATGGCTGAGGGGCCAATGACACCCGACCCCTTCAAGGCGCCATTCAGCAGTGGAGTGGTCTCCCTCGTGGCCAGGGGGTTCCTCCTACTCCTGGCTGCGCTGGCTGGGGGGTACTCCGCCAGGACTGCAGGCTCCTCCTTGACTTGTGCCTGCAGATATCAGGTGTCACTGACCATGCAGCTGTTCAGAGAGCCCTCTACAGCCCTGCTGTCACAGCCCCACTCGCTCACTCCCATGACAGCAGGGCTGCAGAGGGCTCCCTGCATGGCCACAGGGCCAGTGACACCTGCAAGGTGCGAGGGGCAGGCTGCACTCAGAACAATTATTACCAATGGGTTTTGTTGTTGATGATTTCAGTGCATCATCTGAAAATGACATTTACCAACATCTATCAATTTAAATTGAATCCTGCCAAGCCTAATCATAACTAAAACGTCTGTGCTTATCTTATTGCTAGGGCCCTACCAAATTCATAGCCAGGAAAAATGTGGCACTGACTGTGAAATCTGTTCTTCCCCATGAAATCTGGTGTGGTATGTGCTTTTACCCTATACTATACAGATTTCACGGGGGAGACCAGTGTTTCTCAAACTGGGGGGCCTGACCAAAAAGGGAGTTGCAGAGGGGACACAAGATTATTTTAGGGGGATTGCAGTATTACCACTCTTACTTCTGTGCTGCCTTCAGAATTGAGTGGCCTGAGAGCAGCAGCTGTTGGCCAGGCACCCAGCTCTGAAGGCAGCGCCCCACCAGCAGCATCGGAGAAGTACCATACCCTGCCACTCTTACTTCTGTGCTGCTACCTACAGAGCTGGGCCCTCTATCAGCAGCCGTCACTCTCTGGTCACCTTTACTTCTGTGCTGCTGCCTTCAGAGCTGGGTGGCCAGAGAGTGATTGCTGCTGACAGAGGGCCCAGCTCTGTAGGCAGCAGCACAGAAGCAAGGGTGGCAACACCATACCATGTCATCCTTCCTTCTGCGCTGCAGTCTTTAGAGCTGGGCATCCGGAGAGTGGAAGCTCCTGACTGAGGACTCACACCATACTATGTCATCCTTACTTCTGCATTGCTGCTGGCAGCAGTTCTGCCTTCAGAGCTGGACTCCTGATCAGCAGCTGCCACTCTCCAGCTGCCCAGCTCTGGAGGTACACCACTGCCAGCAGTGCAGAAGTAAGGGTAGCAGTACTGCAACCTCTTCCCCCTCACAACTCCTTTTTGGGTCAGGACCCCTACAATTATAACACTGTAACGTTTCAGATTTAAATAGCTGAAATCATGAAATTTACAAGTTTAAAAATCCTCTGTCTGTGAAATTGACCAAGATGGACTGTGAATTTGGTAGGGCCCTACTCACTGCAGGACAACCAGAGCGTGGCGCACACCAAATTCTACCGTGTGACTCGTTTTTAGAGTGTTCTTTAGAGACCGCCAGCCCCTGCATGCAATGTTGCCTTATTTTCAGCATCAAGATAGAGCACTGCATGTAGGGACCCAGCTTCTCAAGAGGTTACACCTCCATATTAGAGATGAGGATGCATTCAATATCTGGACCTCCTCCTCAGTTACCAAACTTGATTTCTATAAGAAATCCCTCTGTTGAAACTGAAGAATGTAGTATAATTCCTGGATATGAGGACAGAAAATGTGAGTGTCCCCTGCACTATTGCCATAAACTGCATTTTTGAAACCACAATGGCACTAGCAGTTGGCTTATATTGCTCATTTAGAAGGGTACACTTATATTTACTTCTGCTGGGGGTGTATAAACACACACACACACCATATATATAGAGAGAGATTCTTCACACCACTATCAGGCTGATTTTGAACATGCACTGCACACCAGGCACTTCAAAGATCCACTTAATCTGCCTGAACATTTGCAAACAGAGCCCTCTGCCAGAAAAAAAAATTCTGAAAAGGTTGAAGCAAATAAGGCAAGACATTTCCAAGATTCAGGAGAGACAAAATGAATAGAGTGTTTGACTATGAAAAGTGTCCTCCTTTGTTTTTGTCCCTTCACAGATCAAAAGTGGTTTGACCTAGGAAATGGCCAGCCACCCCCTGCATGTTTTCCTGAGCTGTCCTTAGACATCAAGGAAGAGGGCCTTTTGCTATTTCCAAGGAGTCTGGAGATGGATTACCTACTATAGGGACTAAAACAATTACTTCAAGATAAGGCATGGTCCCCATGTGCCATTCATTATGCACACGAAGAAACTTCCAAGCTCTTGACCAGTGTGGCAGCCTGAAATCCTCATCTAAGTGGCTATGCCATTCAAACTTTAGGATGCTGGCAGACATATGTGCTATGTTCCATGTTCTCTCTAAATGCTCCGTGCACCCTTCAGAGTAGCGTGTCATATGCTCCGTTAGACGTAAACAGCTGCAGCCAAAGTTTCACAATAAAGTTTCTCTATTGCATTTCTATGACTTGCAACTAACTCAAGTTTATTTCAGCAAACTGAAGAGCCCTAAGATTGAAAGCTTGTCTCTTTCACCAAGTTGGTCCAGTAAAGAATATTACCTCACCCATCTTGTCTCTCTAATATCCTGGGACCAAAAAGGCTACAATGCTGCAAACAAATTTATTTTGTTAATGCCTCTCCAAACTGTACAGATGTCCAAATTAGTATACACAACTTTTAGACATCCCTAACAGATGTCCAAGTGAGAGAAACTGCAATAAAATGCATTAAAAAATTTAAGAAAACTCTCAGGCAAAAACTTTAATCTTTAAATAAGTTTGTAAATATCTATCTTGTAAGGAAAAGGCTTGACAACATTATAGTTTTCTCAAATTACAGTAAAATTATTAGTTTGGATCTTCCAAGTTCAGTTTACATAAAAAAACCAAAAAAGCAAACAGCAGAAAGCACAGCCATGAAAAATTAACCATAACTCTGACCTTTATCTCAACCCAGAGAACAACTGAAAGGCAGGAGATAATCCCATCTTCAAAAGCACATTTAATCACTGTCAGTGACTAAAGTTACTGTACTGTTGTTGATTAACTGAGCACTATTGCTGTAGCATATAAACCGAAGTACACCTGTCTTTACATCACTACAGCAAAATACTTCTGCCTTCTTTAAGGCCATGAGACTAAAAACAATAAAATACAGATTTAAATCTCTTGACCATAGGTGAATACTTTTTAGGAATTATCTTGAATGATATTCTACGTAATTCCAAATATGAGTGCTGCCATACTGCAAAAGTTAGCACAGACACATGGACCAGAGATTTTCAAAGGTAACTATTGATTTGGGGTGCCTCAGTTTGTATGTGCTCATTAGGACACCTTTTCAGGATCTGATTTTCAGAAAGTGCTGTGGATACACCTTCTGATAAATATTAGTCCAATTCATGCACCTTCAATGAGCACCCACAAATTGAGGGACCTAAAAATCACTACTCACCTTTGCAAAATTTTGACCATAGCTACCCTATTTAGGGTTATGAACTTCAAAAACGGCAAACTCCAAACGAAGTAGTTTTACACATTGAGGTCATAGGGGGAATCACATGTATCAAATGTATTACTGTTCCTCTGCTCCTGAAACAACTTAAGCTTTGCACATAGAGTGAATTTAAAGTTCAGTTCCTATCAAAAGCCCTCCAGAAGTCTATAAGAATATCACCATTATACACTCAAGGCGCAACAGAAGGGTGGCAGCAGATAAGAGCAGAGTTAGGGTTATCTGGATGCCCTTAACAGGAAAATTCTATTCTTTCCAAAAGTTTTGTTGTTTTTAGCAAAATCTTAGCTTTGAACAGACAGGCCAACACCTGCTGGGATTTTGTAAAAACTACTAAAGTTCCTGTAAGAGTTTTCTTCTTAAATAACTGAGAAGCATATTGCTTACCTTAACTCTATCAATCCCATAAATAATTATTTTTTGCCTAGAAAGTTTAATTATATACAGGCTTGTAGCCCAGTGGGCCAATTTACCTCTATTATATTCATTGCTTTGCATTATATTTTGCTTTTTATATTCAGCAATAATGCAAGGAACCTACAGGCTTGTATTCTGTAAGTCATTGGCTTTAGCAGTTAGCATGAGGCTTGAGGTCTATGAACTCTGGCATAGATAAACTTAGGTAACTCCTAAGTTTTGCGGACCTGGAAGTAGAGCGTAGGGGGGAATTTTGCTCATAAGGACGTCAGCCAAGCACAGCACATGAACTCACACCAGCTTCTGGAAAGTTTTGGACGGAACATCCAACCACAAGAAATGAATTGACATATATGTTAATGAGGTGAAATCATAAATACACTAACCTGTAGAAAAAGGATCTCTTAACATTGGTAAGGGGAGGAAATACATATAAGGAAGAGGGGAAAAAACCCCTACTGACTATGCATTAGACATGGTGACATCAGTGTAATGTATTACAATAGTGGCACCCCAGGGCAGTAGGGGGGAGAGATGTGGCCCTTGGAGGGGCCAGAATGATGGCCACTGATGAAGATAAGGAGCGTGACGGTGACGAGGAAGATAACGGCTAACATTTCAGGTTGTCCTGCAAGGGATGGTGTGAATGTGGATGTTCTGATGTACTTCTGTATCAGCTCTACCTACCTTACTCAGTTAAAGTGTGGGAGACTTTGCTAAACATATAAATAAATTATTTATTTGTAAATATAAAAGAGTTCCTACATTGTGACTGTTGCACCTGTGCACATCGGGGTTCTCAACTATATAATAATTTTAAAAATACTGGGTCTAATCTTGGGACAAAAACCTGTCAACTCTCAAAGGGATAGCTGGGAATTTTATTCATAATCTAGATCAGGCTACAAACTACATGACAGTGAGAATAAAGGTTTTACTTGGCCACATTATTCGACACAGACAAACTGATGAGATTATGGAGTTGAATCTGGAGGCTCCAAGTTATTAGTAGCCAAAAGAGGAGGGGATGGGACTTCTAATCTTCAAAACACCTACTAGTGAGATGCAGGTATCAAGACCAAGCCCCAAACAGGGTACAAAAGCTTTTTGATAAGAACCCTCCCAGGAAATGAGCATAAAAACTGGGCTTCTAACCCAACTGCTGCCTGTGGACTTATTCTGCAGGCTGCCTCCAACCCTCATTCATTCACTTGCTATATCTGCCTCTAGCTAGTTTAGTCCTCTCACAAGAAAGTGCATAGTATATATTTCAATCCCTGCAGATAATACAAATGGCTAACTAGAGTTTTCTAAAACTCTCGCTAAAGTTCATTATTGGGCTGAAGTGAAAGCAAGCAGAGTTTCAGCCCTAAGAATGAATGTTACAGAAAATGGAGAGAGTCACAACAGATTGTTATAAGGGAACTTATTTTACAATCCAAACTCAAGTGGTCACTACTCACAAATGCTATAGTGGCATGACAATTTGCTATCTTCTTGGAGCAAATCAGGTAAGGATGAGAGTGAGATTAGTAGAATCAGAGCTAATTCTAAACCCAGGTGGTGAGCAAGACAGAGAGAACAGGAAGTGGAGAGGGGAATCACTGTTGGCATGTGGTGACGGGAAAGATTGATGGCTTCCCTCTCTAGTTTTCCCCACTGTGTAGGCACGCAGGGGGTGGGGGAAAGGGACTGAGGAGCTGCTGTGCTGGCGACATAACACACCACATAGCCTCCACAGCACTTGCACTGATTAATGGGGCTGGAAAGACTCGGAAAGACTCAGGAAACAGAGAAGAATCACAGACTTTTCTCCTTTTTTCTTGTTATTTTATCCAAGGCAGTTCACATAGCCCCAGTTGTTTCCAACTGAAACATCTTGAAATATGTCAAAAGAAGAGAAACACGTAAGACTGAAAACCAGAGTGTCAGAAGGAAGAAAGAACAATACATAAGTGAATACAGTCAAAAGAAAAGTGCCTGACATTGTAAGTGTCTGATCAAACATAAGTAAGATCTTCCCCAGGGGGTTGGAGAAGAAAACAAAACAAAAACTTTCCTCATCTTCAAGGACAGGAGAAATTCTCTGGCTGTAAACATGAACTCTTGCATCTTTAGGGGCTGCACATAATTTTTTACTTCCCTTATTAATATTTTGCAAATAAAAAGCTTTTGTTTTCTAAATGATAGGCTGGTCTGTTAACCTAGACTTACAAAAAAAAATAAATAAATAAAAATCTGAAGCAGTAAGAAAGATAGGAACTTACCCCACCTCATTAAACCCCTGCAACTGAGGTATACATTTTAAAGCCTAACTGGGACCACTGAAGTGCTATCATCATCAGGTATTTTTTTCACTTTCTTTTTAAAAGAAACAGGGAAACCAAGGGCTGGTTTAGACGTCATGTTGATGTAACTAAATCAATTTAATTACATCAGTGCACACTTCTAATGTAAATGTACTCAAACTGGTTTAGCTTAATCTGGTAATCAAAATAAGATTAAACTGCATTTATACTAGTTTAACTGATTTAAATGCATTTAGCGACAGGGGTTTGCATTGATGTAATTAAAGACTTACTCCGCGCAAGTTTTTGGATATAGACATGCACTAAGAAACTATATTAATGCACTGCCCAAAAACTTAGTTAATGTAGAGGTAAGGTTGTCCTGCAGTGCCTTGTACCCTTCCAAAATGCCAAATGCACCTATACTTGAAACTCTGAAAACCTGGAAAGAAAGATTTAATATAAACAGCCCTGCCCCAAACCTGGAGCTGGCAAGTACTGAATGTATGAAGTAAATGGGCCATTTCAAGTGATATGCTGCGTCACACAGAACTGCATTCACTTATTCATCTACATACACTGCAACTGCACTTCACTTTGTGACAGACAGCAGTATTGACTGGTGCAGGGATTACTTGCAGCAGGTGGACACAACTAACACTGCAGTAGCAGGAGAGAGAAGTGCCCCCAAAAGGGATCACAGACCTGTCGTTTCTGTGCTAATTTATGCAGATTGTGCAAGCATAGGAGCATAAAATCTATTCTTGCCATGTGGATCTGTAGCAGTCTGGTACCATACGTAATAATGCAGATATTGGTGCAGGTATGTTGCAGAGAGAGCTATTAGGACCAGGGTTAAAGGATGGTAACATCTACTAATTTTTGAATGGTTTGTGAAAAGTGGGTGAAAGAATTGAGCACAAGACAGATGTAGCCTGCTGGTGCCACTAAGCCTGCCCTAAACACAACTTTTCCCTTGAGGACACGCTCTGACAGTTCCACCTATCACACTCCCGTGCTGTGTCCTCACAGATATCTGTTGAAGGGCCGCACTGGGGCATCACACAGAGAATGCACAGTTACTGTTACAGGGCAGGGATGGTACATACATTAACTCTACACTTCCTGGTTTTCAGAGGTTTAAATATAGGTTCATTTGACATTCTGGAGGGGTATGATGCGCTGCTGGTCAAACTTAACTCTGCCCTAAGTTTTTAGTCAGTGAATTCCTCTTGTATTTTGAGGAAGTGGTGGCAATGAGGGGGATAGAAGGTGGTGTCCTGAGAACATCTCACTGCCACTCAGCTACAGATTCTACCCTCCTCCTAGCCCCTCCACACTCCCATCAGGGCTGCAGGGTCCAGGAGGAAGAACGTGATAACCAATGGGCTTTGAGGAACACATCCACTAACTGAAGACAGAAAGGCAGGGTCAGGGGGAGCCATAATACACTTCAAATACTACAGCAAGGGAATTTTTCGCTTTCCATATGGGAATAATTATACTGATATAGAGCACTTTTACACTAATATAACTATGTCCACACTACAGAGTTGTACTGTTTTAAAATATACCACTTAATTTAAAACTACAACTTTCCAGTGTAGACAAAGCCAAAAAGCATTGTGCAAGAAATGACAATGAAAAGTTAGAAAAGTTATACCAATTTAAATGGATTTAAAATAGAACTAATTAAATCAGGGTGAACCCCGCACATAGACATATTTAAACTGTTTTAACCTTTACTTAATCAACATAGTTTGTGTTGCAACATTACTGAACTAAGATTTTAAAATCTTTTCTAAAGTTGACCAGGCCTAAATCTCAACAAACACACCAAAGACACAAGTTGCATTTGCCCCTCAAGAAGCTCAATCTAGGTTGGGGTTGAAGCTCCCTAGCGGAGATCAGGCAGATGGGAGGCTTTCACCTTCATTTTCTGTGTTGGACCTATTCTTCAGATAGACGATTCTTCAATCTCTACTTCTATATATCCAAGAATTTTCACTAATGCTGCATTCACTTAAAACATGGTAAGAAACTACCAATTCAACTTAGCACCCTCTCACATCTAGACACAATGAATCAGTATATTTAACAGACACCAACCCAACAGCTGGTTTTATGGCTGCTGCAAAAGTGGAAGCCATATTTTCCTTACTGTCACAGTGACTAAGGGTAGACTTAAAAGAAAACTATTAGTTTACAGGTGAAAATGTGGATTCCATCCTTACCGAGTGCCAGGGTATTTAGCAGTGTGCCTCTTAACAGAGTTCTAAGATATTTAAAATCCAGAAGACTCCTCTCATAAGACTAGGGTAGCCAAAGTGCATCTCATGAAAGTCAGTCTTATTTGTTATTTATCTTAAGCCAAGCAGCATCACATGATTGGATCTGTAGTCTTCATGAGCCACTCCTCTGACAGGAAGATGAGAGGCCATTTGCGATCTGCCCTGTTTTATGTAAGTCTGGTGTGGATGGCCTGTAGCTGTGGCGGGCAACCTGCGGCCCATCAGGCTAATCCGCTGGCAGGCCGCGAGACAGTTTGTTTACACTGACCATCCGCAGGCACAGCCGCCCGCAGCTCCCAGTGGCCGCGGTTCGCCGTTCCCGGCCAATGGGAGCTGCGGGAAGCAGCAGCCAGCACATTCCTGCGGCCCATGACACTTCCTGCACATCAGGGCTTTGGAGCGGAGCCCAGAGCTGGAGTGCAGAGCAGCTCCAGAGCAGGGGAGCTGCAGGTTTTTGCCTGGAGCTGGAGCGGAGCCGGAGCACAGCTCCAAAGCCCTGCTGCAGACAGTCAATGTAAACAAACTGTCTCGCAGCCCACCAGTGAATTACCCTGACGGGCCACGGGTGGCCCACAGACTGCCCCATCACTGGCCTATAAGTTCATTACAAATTACCAACACAATACTCAGTATGGCAAAGTTTGGGCATCCATTATTAGACTATAACAAGTTTAAGGCTCCAGAGATGTTCACAGCCTTCTATTTAAATGCATGGTGCACTGCAGGAGTCAAAGGGTGGCAGAAGTAGAAGGACAGGAGGGGGAGTGAGGGAAGGTACTAAGACTTGGCCGGCATGGAGGCGGCCCCAGGTTGGGAAGGAGGGTCCCAGGGTTTCCTACCTGCTCCTGTTCTCATTCTAGCCCCTCCATTTCCCACTCCCTGCAATGATCCCAGGCCCTAGAGCAACTGGTCCCACTCTCACTTCTGGTTCCCACCCCCAACCCGTGCTGTGCATGAGTTTAGGAGACAAAGCCGACTCCTCACTTCCATCCCTCCTGGTTCTGCTACCCAG
The DNA here is from genome assembly GCF_003597395.2 of Chelonoidis abingdonii. Classification (NCBI taxonomy): domain Eukaryota; kingdom Metazoa; phylum Chordata; order Testudines; family Testudinidae; genus Chelonoidis; species Chelonoidis abingdonii. Next base: position 154,712,882 of record NC_133769.1, on the reverse strand, counting down.
GCAGGAGTGACCTCATTTAGAGAGACAATGAGCTTTAACTCCAAGATACGCTTGAATGCGTAAGTGAATATTTAGGGGTGGCAAAAGAGAAAAACCATAAATTTTGGCAACTCTGATCTCATTCCAGGATGTCTCATAGCCATGTTTTAAAAAAAAAGTCAATCCCAAAGGGTAGGCACAACTTCTAATCTAGTTCTTTGATGCCCAAGACATGTTATTTTCTGGATAGTATCCAGTAAGTCAATGCAAAAATATCATCCCTTCTACTGTATCCAGATGGTAAAAGAGCAAATTCATCAGTTCAGGGTCTACACTTGACTGATGTGAAATGCTGGCTTCTCAGACAACTCTCGGGGTTGGGCAACAGGCAAAATCCTTTGAACAAGAAGAAATTACTTGAAGCTTTTTTCTTCTTAACTTAACTGAACATGGTAATTAGCTTGTTTAAATCAGTCCTCAGAGGGGATGCAAAACTGAGAATCTGACCACACTGGGTTATTAAAGAGTCTATGGCACTTTTTGTAAGGCTTGGGCCATTAACAGCAGCATCCTGGTGAAATTTCAACTCATATTACATCCTGCCTCACTAAATTGCCCCTGCATTTTCAGACGGATTCAAAATTCTGCTTCTCTTCTTGTTCTAAACTGTTGCAGTTTTGCTGTGCACCAAAGAACTGATGCCCATGGCAGTGATGTTTACGCAGAATAATTACAGAAAGATGCTCAGGCCTCATAGTGATAGACACCTTTTCAATAGCATCTTAAGGACTACAAGTCCCATTGAAAGTCAGTGGGATTATCTACACAGCTTCTGTACAACTATAACAACATGAGTTTAGAAAACAATAATCAAAGCAATGCAACTCCCTAGTGTGGACAGTTACACCAGTAGAAAGGTGCTTTAAGATCCACTGTGTAGGCCAGGCCCTAGTTCCACTGACTTTCAATGGGTTAGGTTTCTTAGGGTATGTCTATACTACCTGCCGGATCGGCGGGTAGTGTTCGGTGTATCAGGGATCAATTTATCGCATCTCGTCTGGACGCGATAGATCCCCGAATCGACAACCATACTCCACCTTGGCAGGAGGAGTAAGCGGAGTCGACAGGGGAGCCACGGCAGTCGACTTGCTGCCATGAGGACAGCCAGGTAAGTCGAACTAAGATACTTCGACTTCAGCTACGTGAATAGCATAGCTGAAGATGCGTATCTTAGTTCAAACCCCCTCGCTATGTAGCCCAGGCCTAAGTGACTATGTCACTTTTGAAAATGGGACTTGGGCACTTTGGAAAATTTTAAGTTTAAGAATCTAAGCAGAACATTACAGTTTAAAGTCACAAGGTGCTTTTCGAATTCTTCAGGTTAAAGGGAGCTATACAGAAATATAGGATATTACACAGGAAATCTTCATTTCCTGAATACAGCCTCGCTAGCATGAACTGCTGCATATAAGCATGATCTCTTCATTAAAACAGATGTCCCCTGAACTGCTAACTTGAGACAGGCTGATAGAGTAGTGGCAAAGGTGTATCCCAAATGCCAGCTGTAATTTTCTCTAACTTCCTGGAGGAAATGACAATGCAACACAGCAATGTGAGCATGTTCTCCTGGATATAAGAAGGCATCTTAATCCCCTCTCTCCCCCGCCACCACCACCATAAAATAAATGTTCCAAAATTTTCACTTTCTCCTGATTATTAAGTATCTTATAGCCACACTTCTATCCTGAAGAATTCCAAAGTGATCTACAAGCTTACTGTTATACACAAAATATTCACAGGAATCCCTATGATTCAGCATCATCTGAGGTGGAACATGGCAGCTGTTTAACTACTTGGGACAGTAAGTTAACACCAAATCCATATAAAGACCTGAGTTCTGTCTTATTTAGTAGATAGCACCTCCAGCAGCACAGCGTCCTTCCTTCCCCAGTATCACTCCAGCATCGGCTCAATATTGACTCACAAAGTAAGACAGTACTTATCGTAAATACCATATGAGGCAGGACATACATATTCTCTGGACTTTTCCAGTCCAAGTGCTGACCCATCCCAACAAAGCACCATCTTGAAATATGTGATTGGAGCATGGCTTGAGGTGGGGGTACAGCTGCTTATACAGAGTCACATGTTAAAGGGAGTTACAATGAACTGCGTTAGCTCTGGGACAGTCACACATCAGAACCTGAAAGCAAGAGTTTCCAGATCATCTGAACTGGAAAATGTGGCAGATTTTGGAGTGCAGACAGACAAGTGCATTATCCTCTGGAGAGGAGAGTTCAAATCCTATTTTAGGCCTGGTGCTCTCACCTGGGGATCTTACTGGACAATGGTCCACATCACAAAAGACACTATGCTCTCGGAAACCTTCCGTGCAAATCCTTATATGTCAGAATGCATTTGCTGCAACAAGAGGTGTGTACATGGGAAGGGTGCTGAATATGACAATTATAGATCTTAGTGTCAATTCTAAAATAGTGGGATCTCTGTTATACGAGGGACACTAAGTGCTACCACTGGACAAGATTAGGCTTGGCAAGCCAGTCAATTGACTGGCCAGTTGAGCCAAATACTGTCAAATACTCCAGCAAGAATATCCTGATATAAGCAGTTGCCTCCCTTTTTAATTGCAGCATTCTTTCATTTTTTAATCTTAATTTCATTGTTACACATTTTTCTGTGTTAAAACAACTCTGTTTCATACTTTTTTTGTTATTAGGCATAAGTACACAAGGCTAATCCTACTGGAGACCATAAAGTCTCACTCTTTTTTTGTTACTGTCATTATTGTTCTAATAAATTAATGCTTTAAAATAGTTGACCATTTTTTGACATTATTTGACAATATGTTACCAATATGTGACTGGTCAAATGACCAGCTATTTTTGGAGTGGTCAAATGCCCAATCCTAGATAGTAGGAGACCCAGATCTTCAGGGTGGCAGAGAAAGCCCAGTGTGAAGATAGCATAAAAAGCAAATCATTGCCCTCAGTCCTTGAAACGCCACTCCTGCAATCTATAAGTGTATAGTCTTTATAGTCCAAACACAAAATGTTGTAATTGATGTGGCTCTACCTCTGCTGCTAATCACCAGGTTCAACAGCATGAAAACTGACCAGAGTACTATAAGCTGATCCTGTTGCTATTCTAAGTCCTGTGGGAATCAGTAAAACTAATAATCTGGTCAACTTCATCCTGCTGCTTAGAAAAGCTCAGAGAAACAGCAGCAAGCCTTCGAAGAACTCACAGAAATAGAAGCTGGGGGCTAAGAACAACAGAGAATCCCCCGACCCTTGTGGCAGCCAGTCGGTAATAGTGTGGGACTGGTCAAAGATAGAAAATATTCCTTCTTGCAGCAGAGATTGGGGAGCACTTTCAAGCTGGACTCCTGTGGTAAATCAAGTATTGTTTGTTCTGGCTAACAGGTATTAGGTAAATCTTTTAAAGCCAACAGAAACAAGTGAGGCTCCTGAAGGTTGTTCATTGGCCTGTCTGAATAGAGGGGAAAAGTGTCAGCCCATTTCCTAGTGAACAGATGCTCAAGTCACTAAAAACCACCATGATCAGCCCTCTTATATGCAATCTCAGCTGAGGTCAAGGGCTAAATGGTCCAAGGAGACTTAACTGACCTCAGTCTTCAGGTTTGTCTGAACTTGAGTTACAACAGGAGAACAAAGTCAATTCCACAAGTGTTTGTTCATGTAACCTTGGAGTCCGAGGGTAAACCAACAACTTTGGTGTTCTGTAACAAAGGGCTGTGGGGTGTCTCAACTTGCATTTATAAATCATATTTTAGTTACCTCGAGTTAACTAAATTGTCAATTAAATTCAGTTAACACAGGACTACACACTGTACTCTTGACATACCCCAAGAGATGGCTCTCTGAGGGCAGGCCAGTTTGGAGGAAGTTTTCCACTGCTCCATTGTATTTGTCACAACTCTGGCCATGCTCCCCTTATGGCAGACTTGACAGAAAGCTGTGAGGAGATCTAAACGCTGAAGACACATAACATGGGCTCAGCTCCGGCAAGATGAGTTTAGGCACTGTCCCTGCCTTTGGACCTCTATACGTGCATTCCAGGTGCAGACTTTGCATCTGATGCCAATGAGGACCCCACAGTCGAGTTGCTAGGTCCTGAAACTAGTGCCATCTTCCTCAAGGCTCCCCAGCAGCTCTTGCATGTTTCCCGGAATACCTTGTGAGCCTTCTGGTTGCAGGAAGCAAATAGCAAAATACAGTCTTTCTAACTCAGTCACTCTTTACTAAAGAGAAAGCACAATTCATTTAGAAAACAAGCATCCTGAATGAAACGCCCCTTACATCAGCTCACCCAACCCTTAAGTGTCTCTCCCCTGCCTCATCAAGGCTTCTGCAGCAGCTGCTCTCTTCAGCTTGGTCTGGTGAAAATAGCTTGAGATGCAGAACAGAGCAGCTCCTGCCCTTTTGTAACCTTCCAGTCTCCTGTTGTGTGATGACTCCCCCACCCACCCAGATCAGCTTCAACAGGTGACCACAGACCTTTACCAGGTGACTTTATTGTCAGGCAACCTCCCCCTGATGAACCAGTTCTCCTGCATAGCAGATAGTCTTTTGTGTAGGGTGCTTCTATTTGAATAGAAAACCATCAAGGTTTAACCGTCCTCCATGGACAGCCTGAGCAACTATCCCTTGAATTCCAGCCCAAGATGGAAGTAAAAGGACAACAGAGAAGGAAAACAAGTTGCACATTCAAAATGGACTTTGCAGCTTGATAAAGATGCATACAGAGAGTTCATAATCTCACACACATCAGTCTGACAGATATTGCAAGCCCAGGCAGTATCTCTGGGGACCAGTGTTCTAAATGTACGCATGGTTTATGTATGACGACATACTACTCCATGGGGAGGGTTACCACAGCTCCTTCAGGAACTAAAAACGGCGTGTGCGTGTGGGGAGGAGGGTGACTAAGGTGAGTCACTGAGACTAAACTACTCTACAGCAGTATCACCCCCGGAGAGGTTTGCATATATTGGTTCACAAAACAAATAAAGGGCTTTTGGTATAAACAGGCTGAGTTTATATCAAAAGTCTGGGACACAGGGTCTTCTTTCTGACCCAGTAAACAAATAGGACCCTCTGTTCAAGAAGGAGGATCCCCAATCCTTGCAGAAGGGTTGGAAGGACTGTGGCTTACTAGGATCCCATAGGATTAATGGGATAAACTTTTAGCATGTGTATAGGAACTTATACTGTTGTTTTATATGTTTTCTCCATAATAATTTTATTCTAAGAATGAATGTATTTGGCTCTGAGAAGAGTGTGTGGTAACTGGTATACATGGCAGTAGCCCCTGGAGAAAGGTTAACGCCAGGTGCTGGAACCTGGTCACAACTGCTGAGAAAATCACAGTGAGGTGCAGAGGGACTGCAAATCTAACCTCCCAGTCTGGAGGGAAAAAGACACAGGTCTCTGTCTATGAGAAGTGACCACTGTAAGCCTGAAACTTTAAATGGATATCCTCAAGGATGAAGGGGTGGGGGGAGTCAGAAGGAGTAGTTAACCCTGAAACGGTGATAATCACAACCCGTTTTGGGGATATTTACAGAGTTCAGCATCCAGGACTGTCAGTTTAACATCAGGCTCAACAAAGAGATTCAATTACGGGCCAGAGAGGGAACAAGAGGTAGGACTCTAACCAAGACCTACCAAGACACCAGAATGAAGGGGTGTTTCCTACTAAAATGACCACCTAGAGAAGTCAACATTGACCATTTGTCATACTTTATTGTTAACATGCCACTGAGATGAACAGGATTAGTACATACCTCAAAGACCTTTCATTTCTATGATTTTATAATTTCTGTCTGAAAAATGAGGCTAGTTCTTGTAACTTACTATTATATGAAAGCTTAAATGCCACAGAACTCAATGAGGCTCTCAGAAGTGTACACTGTACTGCTACATACTGGCTCACTCTGACCTCTGAAAGTGAGAAAAGAGCAGATGCTTAATTCTGGCCTAGATAATGTTCCTAATGCAGTGGTGGGCAACCTGCAGCCCATCAGGGTAATCTGCAAGCAACCCACCAGTTTGTTTACATTTGCATGGCCACCTGCAGCTCCCATTGGCCGGGAAGGGTGAACTGCAGGCAGCTGTGCAAATGTAAACAAACCGTATGGTGGCCCCCCAGAGGATTACCCTGATGGGCCACGTGCAGCCCACCGTTATCCTAAGGGATGTCTGAAAGGGATATTCAATTCTTAGGGCAAATGACTGTGAAGCTATCCAATACACTATATCAGAACAGAAGACTGGTAAGAGAGGCCTAGGAGCAAACTCAACGCTAACAATTCAAAGGCACAAAATTAGGAGAAGGATAATAGTAATAAAAAAGAAAACTGAGGTAGACTATCATGTACAAGCTCTTCTGTGTACAGTCTTTTAAGGAAGCCACATTTCAAGTAATTTAAAACTGGCCTAGAAAAAAAACATGACAATTACACTGTATTAAACAATCCTGCACTGGCACCCATGGGATGGTCTGGGATCAAATAGATCTTTGCCACTTCCAACCTCACCTAGAAACACTGCATCACCTCATGTCTCTGCACTCTCAAGAAGAATGAGATAGGCCCCAGTGTAGCATCCACTACAAATCAAGGCATCTAAACAACCTTAACTCCACCTTGTCACATTCTTCAAACTTTCCATATAATTAAAACTCAGTGCAATCTTAAGTATAGGCTACATTTTGATTTTTAACTTATTTTTAGGATTAGTTGCCTTTTATCTAACATTATTCCACAGAGGTGAAAAATTCTTGTTCAGCAGGAACCACCCTCTACTGATATAATGCCAAACCACATGGTTTTAATTAAGCTATGCTAACATCAATTCTGTTGTTACCAATCTATTTAGCACTGTCACATAACCATTCTCAATCAAGGTCCGACAATGTTAACAATCCCAGCAGCACCCACTGACCCATCTACACTATGGTTCTCAATTTTGCTAATACAAACAGAGCTAAACCAGTATTAGCAATGGTTGAAATTTTCTAAAAATGTTCCCTAATATAGAGATATATGCAATGTAGTTGCAGTTGTGTCTGTCTGTCCCAGGATATTAGAGAGACGAGGTGATGAGGAAATATCTTTTATTGGACCAACTTCTGTTGGTGAGAGAGACAAGCTTTCGGTTTTACACAGAACTCTTCTTCAGGTATGGGAAACTTACTCAGGTTTGGTCTACACTATAGACCTATACCTTAAAATAGGGGGTTAGGTCAGCCTAACTATGCTGTGAAAAATGCTCACCCCTGAGTAACATAATTATACCAGCCTAAACCACCATGTGGACAGCGCTATATCAGCAGGAGAAAGGTATCACATCTTAGGGAGGTGGATTAACTACATTGACAGGAGAGTGCTCTCCCATCAGTGTAGGAGCATCTTCGCTTAAGCCAGCAGTCCCCAAACTTTCAAGGGTCATGCCCCCCTTATCCCTGTCCGCACTCCCCCTGCACTCCCAGAGCAGGAAGCGGGGCTGCAGCTGGGGGGCGGGGGGAAACGCAGCTAGGGGTGTGGCTAGGAGCAGGGCTGTGGCTAGAGGCCAAGGCTGGGGGTGGGAGCAGGAGCAGAGCCACGGCCAGGCTGCGGTGGGATCAGAGCAGACATGGGGGCAGGGAGGGGCTGGGTGGTATTCCCTTCCCCTGCCCCCAGGTCCAGCTGTGCCACCCGCATGTTCCTCTCCCCACTCTGGAGACCCCTCACTTAAGTGCTACAGCAACGCTGATGTATTTTAAGTGTAGACCATCCCTCAGAGTGTCACAGCTAAATACAAGATGTAACGTACTGTTTAGCATAAGTAGTGCTCCACATTTGTCACAGAAGTTGCATAAGTTATGGATTCCGTGATTTCCTGCGGCCTCCGTGACTTCTGCAGCACCCAGTGTGGCTGATCACAGGGTCATCCAAGCAGCCGGCACCAGGGCTAGCTGCTCAGGCAGCCCTGGGGATAGCCACACAGATTGCCCGAGCAGCGGCCGATGCAGCTGGCCCCAGGGACCCTATTTCTTCATAACATTTGTGAGCTCTGTCTTGAAAAAGATTTCTTCTACATGAGGAAGACTGGTAAAACCTTGTAATATTTGTTAAAAAAAAAAATCTTATTACTCTACATACTTCTGGATAAACTGAATTATTCCCATATACCCTGATTCACATAACTTTGCTGTAAACAGTTTACCAGTTTTCCAACTATTCTATGTCTGGGCTCAGAAGAGGGTTGATACATTTCAGCCCAAAGGTTTTGCTTTGAAAAGTTCTAAAACTCACATATAAACACAGCAAACAATGGAAAAAAAGGTTAGAAAGTCAGGCTCCCCATCACCCTGAGAAATACTATTACCAAATACTGTCTAGACTAGGATTCCATGATGTGACGTTAGTGAATATCTTTTAAGAGTCTCACTGAGACAAAGCAGTCTTCCTTAAACACGCTAAATTGGACTAGCTCTCCCTAGTCCTGACAAGGCCAAAAGCTTTGTCTTGACTAGGGACAGTGGATGAGTGTAAAGTAGGGTTTAGCTCACACATGTGACTGCTAAACCTAACTTATAGTTGACTTTCTTTTTTCTTACAGTAAATACAAGGGAACATGACCCTACAGTCGTGCATTGTTGTAGCACAGCAGGGAGGTGGTGATCTGGTGAAGCGGTGCAGGCAGGAGATGCAGAGCAAGGAAGCAGTGTAGAGGGCGGGGCAGAGCTGTGGCACAAATGCTGCAGAAAGGTGGGCAATGCAGAGGGGAGGTGCGCCGAGGCGGTGCAGGGTGGGACAGCGGTGCAGCAGGGCAGAGGGAGGGGCAGGGCTGTGGTGCTACGCAGAGGGCTGGTGATGCAGGGCAGGGGGCAGAGCTGCGATGAGGGGCTGAGGAAGGACGGGGAGGGGGGGCAGTGATGCGGTGGGGCGGGGCCAGGCAAGGTGAGATGCGGGGCAGAGAGCGGCGGCGCAGGGCCGAGCTGGGAAACAAACCGGCACCTCTGGCTCCAGCTCGGGGCAGGGAGCGGCCGGGGCGCAGCGCGAGGCCGGTGCCCGGTGGGGTCCCCGGGGTGGGGGACGTGCGAGCCCCGCCCAGGACGGGCAGGGGAGGGGCCCGGCCCATTACCTGGGTGAGGGTCCCGCGGTGCAGGGCCCGGATCACGCCGCGCGCCGCCGCCATGGCTGGGGGGAGGGGACTAGCCAGCCGGGGATCCTGCGCCTGCGCACCCGCCGTCAAGGGGCGGGGCCAGAACATAATCTACCGCCCTGCCCAGGGGCGGGGCCGGCAGGTTCGTCAGCGCCCGCCGCCCCCCCGCCTCCAGTGAGGCTGCCGTTGGCGCGTGTTGCCGCCTGTTCCCTTGCGTCATCCCAACGTCCCCAGCCAGGTCCCTCACGCCCCTCCCCGCGGCCCCTGCCACCCCTCCCTCCGTCGCGTGCACAGCTCCCTCCCCCCGCCGCGTGCACGGGCTCGACTGCCCCGGCCCGTGCCACGCTGGGTCGTGCACGGGCAATGTCCCTGCACAGAGGTGCCCAGCTCTCCTACCCGCCGCAGCATAGCGCCAGCCCCAGCCCTGCCAGAAGCCTGTCGCTTCTCGCCCAGCCCCACCTAGAAGGCCATCACTTCTCCTTAGCCATCCAGCACGATATTGCACCCCAGTCCCCTTGCCATGCGCAGGATAACAACCAAGAGCAATAAACGTCACTGGGGTTATAAATAATAGGTGACTTGTTCCCTGATAGCTTTGTGATGAGATAGCTCCAGATGAACAGAGATGAGCAGGCTCAGATCCAGGACTGGGAGCCTGCAGGGTGCTAAAAGCAGGGGTGGATTCTTGCAGGATTTGTGTAGGAAGAGCCAGATGCAGCAGTGTATTAATGGAAGAGCAGAAGGTGACAATGTGTAGCACACAGGTGATTCTTCCAGCTGCCTGGCAATTTCTGAGCAAGAAGACCAGGCTATGGGGAGTCTCCCAGAGTTTTGGTGGCTCCAGCTACTGTTTAACCATAATCCACTGCTGGCTGCAGGAATTGAGTGGTATTACTAATTCAGGAGCGGGCACTCTTCTCTGAGTCAGTACTAATCCTAATATCCTACTGCAGTACTGTGGGTAATATGCCTCTACCCTGATACAAGTATAATTTGACCTTATATAACACAAATTTATATATAACGTGGTAAAGCAATACTCCAGAGGAGTGGGGGGCACTGCACACTCTGGAGGCTCAAAGCAATTTTGATATAACGTGGTTTCACCTATAATGCAGAAGATTTTTTGGCTCCCGAGGACAGCGTTATTGGGGTAGAGGTGTATATTCCAGGCTGTACTAGTATGGGTGGCAGTGGGGGCCTTTGTCAATCCATAATATGCTCCCACAGATGCAAAACATGAGGCATTTCTGCCATTTGATGGAGTTTACAAAGAAACATTAGGTAGAAGCTCAGCTCTTATTTTCAGCCTCGGATCAGCTGCACATGCTATGTTTTAGTGCAGGTTAGATCAGATTAGTAGCCTGAACTTAGAACCGAGACATTCAACACACATACAATACTGCTTAAAAGCTAATTTTCACAGAAATACTTTAATTTAGTGTCAAATTGTTGAAAAAATTAATAAATCCTTATGCAGTCTACTTAATCAAAACATTCATTTAATGAAGAGAACACGTCACTGATACAGAGTGCTCTGGATCACTTGGTAAACTAGGCACAAGCAAATAATATGTGTTTTAATGCAGCTAACTGTATACACCTAGGAACAAAGAATGTAGGCTGTATTTACTGGATGGGGGACTCTAGTCTGAGAAGCAGTGACTGAAAAAAATTTGGGGGGCATTGGTGGATAATCAGCTGAGTTCAGCTCCCAGTGTGATGCTGTGGCCAAAATGGTTACTGCGATCCTTGGATGCATAGATGGGGATTTCAACGAGTAGAGAGGTTATTTTACTCTGTATTTGGCAATGGTATCACCGTTGCAAGGAATACTGTGTCCAGTTCTGGTGCCTACAGTTCAAAAAAAATGTTGATAAATTGGAGAGGGTTCAAAGAAGAGACAGGAGAATGGTGAAAGGATTAGAAAACATACCTTCTAGTGAAATACTTGAGTTCAATCTATTTAGCTTAACAAACAGAAGGTTAAAGGGTGACTTGATTACATTCTGTAAGTACCTAAATGAGGAACAAATATTTAATAATGGGCTCTTCAGTCTAGCTGAGAACAATATAACATGATCTAATAGCTTGAAATTGAAGTTAAACACCTTCAGTCTGGCAATAAGGTACATTTTAAAACAGTGATAATAATTAACCATTGGGCTGGCGGGCTAGCCCCACTGGCCCCACACCATCCTGCTGGAGCGGGGTCAGCCGTGCCGCCCAGCCGGAGCAGCCCTGGCTAGAGCAGCCCCAGCCGTGCCGGCTGGCCGGCAGGATCAGCCTCAGCCTCAGCCTCTTAATTGGTTAAACACTTTAAAGAAATATTTTTAATTGTTTAAACCATTAACTTTTTAAACAGTATTTACATGCCTAATTTGAATAGGGATCTGCCACTGAAATGAGTGCTCTTATCACTGGGACATAGAGTCACTCATTCTTTCTCTGCCCAAATTAATATTTAACTAGTCATATAAAGTGGAACAACTTCAGTAGGAGATTGAGGGCACCTATGCTGATGTGGTTGTCCAACTCTGTGGGTTCACCAGTTATCAGTGGCTCACAATCAAACTAGAAGGGCATATCAAGTGGGGTCCTGCAGGGATCGGTTCTGGGTCCGGTTCCGTTCAATATCTTCATCAATGATTTAGATAACGGCATAGAGAGTATGCTTATAAATTTTGTGGACGATACCAAGCTGGGAGGGGTTGCCAGTGCTTTGGTGAATAGGATTAAAATTCAAAATGATGTGGAGAAATGGTCTTGTTGGTGTCACTAGGCATAAACCTAGGTAACTCAGGAAAATGGAAGACCACGAATGTCGATAAAGCCCTCCTGTTCAGGCCTCAATGAACCTTGTTCCTCCATGTTTAACACTTTATGTAACCTAGTGTAACCTAATGTGTTAATAGCTGTAAAATGTAATGTCAGCAGTTAGTTTTTTGATTGTAATAGCCAGTTCCCTGCTGTAATACACTGGAGCTAAATTGAAGCAAGTTTCAAGGCCAACTCTTAGATATAAAACAGCAACATGTCTCTGCAGCAGAAAGGGAGAAGGAGGGGGAAGACAAAAAAGATTGAGTGAGAAAAAGATACTGCAGCTGAATGGGAAGGAGGGGGGAGTGAAAGATCAGTTAGTCAGAGAAAAGTTGTAGTAAACAACTGGATATAAAAGAAGAAACTGCTGTTTAAGTGTGCAGGATTTGAAGATTGCATTCTCCCTCGCACCTTATTTGAGCTCAAATAAACTTGTGTTTTGCTTCTCCACCCTGGTGGTTCATTGGTGTGGTGCACACCAGGCAACGGACCCCCTGCTGTTGCCCCCTCGGGACTTTGTGCCGGCAACAGTCGTGAATCCCAACTCTACATATAAATGATGGCGTCTAAATTAGCTGTTGACACAATCAAAAAGAGATCTTGGGGTCACTGTGGTATTCTTTGAAAACATCCACTCAGTGTGCAGCGGCATCAAAAAAGCTATCAGAATGTTGGGAATCATTAAGAAAGGGATAGATAATAAGACAGAAATATAATTTTGCCTCTACAAAATCCATTGTATGCCCACATCTTGAATACTGCATGCAGATGTGGTCGCCCCATCTCAAAAAAGATATATTGGAATATGGAAAAGGTTCAGAAAAAGGGCAACAAAGATCATTGGGGTATGGAACGGCTGCCATATGAGGAGAGATTAATAAGAACTGAGACTTTCAGCTTGGAAAAGAGACGACTAAGGGGGATATGTAGAGGTCTATAAAATCATGACTGGTGGGGAGAAAGTAAATAAGAAAGGTTATTTACTCCTCATAACACAGAAACTAGGGGTCCACGAAATGAAATTATTAGGGAGCAAGTTGAAAAACAAACAAAAGGAAGTATTTTTTAACAATGCATAGTCAACCTGGGAACTCCTTGTCAGAGCATGTGTTAAGGCCAAGACTATAGCAGGTTTTCTAAAAAGAACTAGATAAATTCATAGAGGATAGGTGATGGGTGGATCACAGAACCCCCTAGGGAGCTGACATCCAATGTGCCAAGACTACTCTACCCCTGCTTTCCCTGCCAGCTTGGACTCAGCACCCTGTCTGGCTAAGCCAGGACACTCCTGTCTGCTCCAAAAAAGACTCAGGGTCTGAATTACTGCCCCAAAGCTTGCAGGTTTCCCTGAAAGCAGCTAACAGAAGTGTTTCTTGTCTTCAAACACTCAGTGCTCAACTCCCAATTGGGTCTGAACCCAAATAAATCCATTTTACCCTGTATAAAGCTTATACTGGGTAAACTCATAAATTGTCCACCCTCTATAACACTGACAGAGAGATATGCACACTTGTTGCTCACACAGGTATTAATAACATACTCTGAGTTAATTAATAAGTAAAAAGTATTTTATAATACAGAAAGTATGATTAATGGTTCCATGGTGTAACAGACAGTAAGTCACCAAGCAAAAATAAAATAAAATACACAAATCTATGTCTAATTAAACTGAATACAGATAATCTCACCTCAGAGATTGCTCAGTGAGTTTTTCCTCAGACTGGACACCTCCAGGCTGGCAACAATTCTTTCCTCTGGTACAACTCTTGTCCAGCTCAGGTGGTAGCTAGGGATCTTCATGATGGCTCCTCTCTCTCCTTTGTTCTCTTGCCACCTTTATATATCTTTTGCATAAGGCGGGAATCCTTCGTCCATCTCTGGGTTCCCATCCCCTCCTTCTCAATGGAAAGACACCAGGTTAAGATGGATTCCAGTTCAGGTGGCAAGATCAATGTCACTGCAAACTTCATTGCCCACTTGCAGCACACTTATACAGGAAGACTTACAGGTAAAACACACCATCTACAGACAATTGTGCCTGGTTAATGGAGTCTCAAGATTCCAAACCACCGTTAATGGCCCACGCTTTGCATAATTACAATAGGCCCTCAAGTTATATTCAATTTCTAAGTATAACCCTTATGCCCTCTGAGTTGACAGCAACAGGGCCGGGTTCATGATCCAGGGGTTCCCATTTCAATTAACTCAATGCAAAACCGGCTCGAGCCCCCACCCAATGACCTGGAACAATTACATACCACCCCCAGGCGCATCTAGAGGCAATATTCCTCTCTCGCAAGCACAGAAGTCTGAGTGTAGCAAAATCCTTTAATAAAGGAGAGAAACATGTGGCATCATATTGGGGAAACACCACAAACAGGATTCATAACATAAACCATGAGCAAAAGACACCCAATAAGTTTGGCAATGTCCTTTCCCCTTAGGGTCTTAAGTCCAATCACCACCAAAGTCCAACCAACCTAAAGTCCTCTGTCCCTGATCAGTGCTGCCCAGAGTTCAAAAGTTTATTCCCAGAGTTCATCCCCCTAGCCTGGTGGAAAGGAGGGGGGCACACAGGGTGTTAAGGGGCACTTACGTGGGCTGGGCCAACTGCTCCACTCTCCATGGAGTTCCACTGCAGCCTTCACCAGACCTGCTTCATCCACCAGCTGTGCACTCCTCCCCGTCCCTGGAAATCGCTCCACTCTGCTCACTATTCCATGGGCCACTCAACCATGCTGCAAAACGCTCCACTCTGTCAGCCACTTAGCAATAGACTTCAGGCTCCCTCACTAGTTAACACAGCACTCAGTAAGTTTAGCTCTTTAGAGATTTCAGCTCATAGTAGGGGAGCCCATGTTGGTGCACTATTGGCCCAAAGTGAATCAGCTCAGCAGCCTCTAGAAGAGCTCTCTAAGGAATCAAAATTAGCTCTGCTTTCAACAGTGGAGGGAGAGAGGAAGGGAGAGAGAAGAACAAGCAGCAGCAATTGGTGTTCCAGGCTCTCAAAAGAGGCCTGCACTATCAGGTACACACACCAATCCTCAATCTCTCTCAACTCACTGGGTTTGGCACCCATGTCCCTTGTCTAAGTGAGTGCTACTTAACAGATGGTGAGACTCTCTGTCATAAAGCAGTCTCATAGTTCCATCACATAATCAGGGTGACAACACTTTTATTCCTCCTGCCCCATTAACAAAGAATTGGGGATCCCAGAGCTGTCAAAAAAACCATCCTAGGCTGCCATGGGCTATGCTAAGTGGGATTGGGTGTGCAAATGCAAACCCTGAATTCCTCCACACTCCCTGAAATCACCACCAATGTCAGGTAGAGCTCATCCTGACATCAAGATTCCAAACCACCGTTAATGCCCACGCTTTGCACAATTACAATAGGCCCTCAGAGTTATATTTCATATTTCTAGTTTCAGATACAAGAATGGAACATTTATACAAATAGGATGATCACACTCAGTAGATTATAAGCTTATAACTGAACCTACAAAGAGACTTTTGCATGAAGCATATCCAGTTTCATTATATTCACTCATTAGCATATTTTTATAAAAACTCATTATAAACTGCACAATCACAGATAGGTCCATCAATGGCTATTAGCCAGGATGGGGACAGATGGTTTCCCTAGCTTCTGTTTGCCAGAAGCTGAGAATGGGCAACCGGGGATGGATCACTTGATGATTACCTGTTCTGTTCATTCCCTCTGGGGCACCTGGCATTGGCCACTGTCAGAAGACAGGATACTGGGCTAGATGGACCCTTGGTCTGACCCAGTATGGCCTTTCTCATGTTCTTCTTAAGTAAATAAAATGAAATTCAATAAGGACAAATGCAAAGTAACAAGGAGTCTAGTGGCACCTTAAAGACTAGCAAATTTATTTGGGCATAAGCTTTCATGGGTAAAAAACCACGTCTTCAAATGCAAAGTACTTCTCTTAGGAAGGAACAACTAGTTGCACACATACAAAATTGGAAATGACTGCCTTGGGAGGAGTACTGGGGAAAGGGATCTGGGGTTTATAGTGAATCACAAGCTAAATATGAGTCAGCCGTGTAACACTGTTGCAAAAAAATGAACATCATTCTGAGATGTATCAGCAGGAATGTTGGGAGCAAGACGTGAAAAGTAATTCTTCTGCTCTGCTCCACGCTGATATGGCCTCGGCTGGAGCATTGTGTCCAGTTCTGGGTGCCACATTTCAGGAAAGATGTGGACAAACTGGAGAAAGTCCAGAGGATAGCAACAAAAATGATTAAGGTCTAAAAAACATGACCTATGTGGGAAGTTTGAAAAAAAATGGGTTTGTTTGGTCTGGAGAAGAGAAGACTGAGGGGGGACATGATAACAGTTTTCAAGTACATAAAAGGTTGTTACAAGGAGGAGGATGAAAAATAGTTCTTAACCTCTGAGGATAGGACAAAAAGCAATGGGCTTAATTGCAGCAAGGGAGATTTAGGTTAGACAGGAAAAACTTCCTGTCAGGATAGTTAAGCACTGGAATAAATTGACTAGGAAGGTTGTGGAGTCTCCATCATTGGAGGTTTTTAAGAACAGTTTAGACAAACATCTGTCAGGAATGGTCTAGTCTAGTTATTACTTAGTCTTGCCTTGAGTGCAGGGGACTGGAAAAAATGACCTACTGAGGTCTCTTCCAGCCTACACTTCTATGGTCTTTGTACATGTGAAGGTTTGAATATGTATTTGAGAGGTGTATGTTGAAATAGTTTGCATGTCTTTGGGGGTACAGAGCTTGGGAGCACGCCTGGCCTAAGGAGTTAGAACAGGGCTGGAGACCAGCTGAGGAGCTAGGAAGTGGATCAGATAATCATATCTGTTCCATTAAAAACTTTACACACATAAGAAGAGGAAACTTTAACAACTGATATTTCTGTTTTGAGCTCAGAGCTTTTCACATGAAGCAGCTTAGCAGTTTGAAAAGAGCTGAGTATCTGGCAGAGACAGTAAATCTGTATTGTGCACAGAAACCAGAGATATTTGCACAGTACTATATGGCACTGTTTGGTAAGGATTATTTTCTCTGAAGTACATAAAAAACAATTGCATTGATAACATAGCAGAAATATATACACCTAAAATCTATTGGGATTTTCTCTCTCTACTATTTTGGGGGAAGGAGATCTTTCCTGTAAGTTCTTTTGTATTATCACCCGTTGTGGTGACTCTGTTCTTACATTCATTTTGAATCTGTGTTTCCTGTCATGGGCAGATTAAAAACAGAGGAGTGCAGGGTGAAAGTTTTCTATTGCAAACATCTGTGTCTAAAAAAGGATTATGTTTCCACGTCCTGGAACATCAAGGGGAAAAGCTTTCCCTCCCCAGACACACACCTTTAGTTTGCAGCAATAAGGAGTTTCTAGACCAGGTTGCTTTACTATGGTAAATAAAAAAGCTGAAGTCTGCTATTATTTCCAGTAGTTTGTCCAGTATGAATGTCTGAAGACAGCTCCAATCATATTCAGGGCAGGGCCCTGTCTTATTCCATGTCTGTAAAGTGCCTAGCACATTTTTGGATGCCACATAAATAATAATTAATAATTACATTTTCATTTCTCCTGCTTCCCAAATTCAGTTTGTAGCAGTATCGCTATTTAGATGTTGATAATAAGGGGGATAGTGGAAATATCTTTCCACTTAAAAATGACATGAAATCCCTAGGCTGAAAGAAAAGGATGCATCAATATCCAAATCAGACAACACGAAGAAAGGTTTTAGTGCTGATCTGATACCTACTTTTATATGCTTTTCCAGAATACAAGAGAGGGATGGGAAGGGAAGAAGAGTGTGTGTATATGTCAGAGAACCATTAGGAGAGAAAGCAGATATATAGAGTTTATTTCCTCATGTTATACAGCAGTGACCGAGAAGTGAAAGGAGGGGAGGGGAGAATTGAATGGGTGGGTTGTCACCTCAACTGCTCTCTGCCTCCCTCCCACACACTTCTTCCTTTTAAAACTTCCAGGTACTAGTGTAGCTTAACAAATATTATCCGAAATAATTTCCACCAGAGACACAGACTCCTTCCTACACCTATCCACTGAGAACAAGCAGGCTTTTTAATAAATCAGTACAGTTCTGACAGCAGACATTTAAACATAATCCTTTCCACTAGATCCCCAGTCATCATTCTCTTCTTGGGTGCTGAGAAGTTTCTGTCATGTGGAATGGCAATTTCTTTTCTATATGTGCAAAACATCTGCAATGGACCCTATATTATTTTCTTGGATTAAATTAATATACTCTGCACCATCTGCTTAAATAACTATTCATGGAGTAGAGCTGAAGGATTTTACTCTGAAGAGAGTTACTAGACTGTATCTCCTTTGCTGTTCCTCTTATCTATGGAACCTGTCTCGAGAGCATCCAAACTGCCAGTGATATTCCCAAACAAAAAATATGCTAAAATAGTGCTAACATTGTAATATATATTTATAATGTAAGAGAAAAATATCTGTCTAAGGTAGTTAGATGAACCCATAGGTGCTGGAATTGGGGTGCTGGGGGAGGCCTGCTGCATCCCCTAACTTGAGGTGGTTTCCACCATAGACAGGGTTTATTACAGTTTGGTTCAATGGCTCTCAGCATCCCCACTATAAAAATTGTTCCATTGCCTCTGGATAAAGCCCTCCCAAACATGAATGAATAATTTTCTCTCATAACACACCTGGGAGGTGGAAAAGTATTGTGCCCTTTTTAAAGATGTGAGATTGAGGCAGAGAGATATTAAGTGATTTACTCAATGTCACACAGGAGTCTGTGATGGGCCCAAGAATTCAAGCCAGAACTCTTTATTCCCAGTACAGTGCCCTTACCACATAGTCATCTGTCCTCCCTGGGGTATGTTCTATCAATGTGATCATAGACTATTCTCAGATTCATCCTTCATTGACAAGACAGCAACATCTCACCATATATGCACCAACAATGTATCCAACACGCATCCTATCTTCCCCATATATTTCCGTCACATCAGCTATTGGACATTTTACAACCATTTTAACCTTTAAACTGGCTCCCTAAAGCTGAGGACATCTTAAATCCTGTGTATGCCCATGGTTTGGCTATGTTCAGCCTACTATGAAACATATTGAGGATGTTATAAAACACATCCATATATGTGTGAACATATAGTCATAGTTTTTAGTCCAGAAGTGACCATTATGATCCTCTAGACTGACATCCTATATAGCACAGATCACAGAATTCTCCCAGTGATTCCTGCTAAAGCCCATAACTTCTGGCTGAGGTAGAGGATATCTTTTAGAAAGATATTCAGTCCTGATTTAAATACTTCAAGTGATAGAGAATCCTCCCTCCACCCCGCCCCTTTGGCAAGTTATTTCAGTTATTCTCACTGTTAAAAATTGTGCCTCGTTTCCAGTTTGAACTAGTCTCACTCCGACTTCGAGCTATTGTATCTTCTTAAGTCATTGTCCATTAGACTAAAGAATCATAGAATCATAGAAGATTAGATTTGGAAGAGACCTCAGGAGGTCATCTAGTACAATCCCCTGCTCAAAGCAGGACCTACCCCAACTAAATCATCCCAGCAAGAGCCGTCTGTTCTCAGAAATCTTCTCTCCAAATAATAAAGTAAGCTCTTTATCTTGTCTTTGATAAACTAATAGATTTTTCTTATGCCTCTCACTCTAAATCAGGATTTTCAGACCTCAAATAATTCTTGTAGCTCTTTTCTGAACATTTTCTAATTTTTCAACATCCTTTTTGAAGCAGGGACCCCAGAACTGGGCAGAGTATTCCAGTAACAGTCTCACTTAATGCAACCTGCTTATTCAATATTCCTCTGTTTATACATCCAAGTATAGCATTAGCCACCATATAGCTGTGGGAGATCATGTTCAATCGCTTATTCACCATGATCTCCTAAATCATTTTCAGTCATTGCTTTCCAAGATACAGTGTTCCATCCTGTAAGTATGACCCACATTCTTTGTTCCTAGATGTATGACCTTGCATTGATTTATATTAAAAGACATGTTGTTTGACTCAGTCTTTCTTACCAAGCAATCCTGATCACTTGGTATAATAATCTGATCCTCAACATTATTTACTAATCCATCAACTTTAGTCATCTGCAAACTCTACCAGCAATAATTTTCTTCCAGATTGTTGATAAAGACATTCAAGAGCATTTAAGCAAGATCAGATCTCTAAAGAAAACCCATAAAAACACCCCAATCACAATTATTTTTGGAAATCTGTCAGTTTTTAATCTATTTAATATATGCTTCATTGATTTTATATGTACAAAATACATTACAGGTATATTATAATTATCTAAAGGCCAAGTAATGCGGTCCCAGGAAATTCAGTTAAGATTAAATTTTAAAGAAGTCCAAACCTGTTAAAGTAAGGAAATGCACAGTTAGGACACCCAAATAACCTTAACTCAGTCCTGTAGTAAACTATGAGGAGAAAATAATGAAGAAAATCTAATGAGTTTTAAAAAAGAATTTAATCTAATCTGGGACCACAAATACTAAAACGCCTTAATCATAATAATAAATCACATGGTTTTGTTCTACAGGGCAGAGTTAAGGTATTTGAGAAACTTTTAGGTATGAAGACTTGTGGGACAAAATGACGGTTAATTCTAAAGAAATATATATTCAAATGAATAAAATTTCAATGAGTTCCAACTATATGAGAAATTTTGAAGAGTCTGTGACAAGGCAGATTTAAGATTGTTTCAGTGCTCTAGTTTGTGCCTCTCCATATGTTAACATGCTTGGATTTCTTTTCATCTTAAAATTAACTGTGAATTTGCTCAGATTACAACAGTTGGGGTGGGGGGTTGTGTGTGTTTGTTTGATTATTTGATATATAATTACAACATGGATTTTACCTTAAATACTGAAATCTATTCTAACCTTTAAAACCATTTTAATATAGTTATTGTCTGAGAATTTTCTTTTTTTAAATGAAAATTTAATAGAACACTAAATAAGAAACTCAAAGAGAATGTTGCATTTGATATTTTTAATGATTTGAAGATATGTAGTATTAGCCTTAAATCTGGTTTGGTTTTGTTTTTTTTAACTTTTATGACCAGATTCACTGGTACATTCTGGCTGCCTTACCCCAGTCTGGATCAGCACTAAGCAGCCAGAGTTTATGGGTCATATAAACTGGATTTATGGCTGCTTTGTTTCAGAGCCCTGCCTTCCATACTCCAAATTTCTCCTGCCTCTTGTACCTCCCAGCATTATCTTTGGCAAAAATTCCACTTCTCTCTTGCACCTCCCTATGTTCCAGTATTGAGAACCCTCAGATTACCCCTGTTTTTCCACCTCCCAGCATTACCTTGTGTGCACACAAAATTCCCCTGCTTCTTGCACCTTCTTACATTACCCTGTGCTAGGTTTGCCAATCCTCCAGGAATTAAAGATTAATCTTTAATTAGAGATTATGTCATGTGATGAAACCTCCAGGAATACATCCTGCCAAAACTGGCAAATCTACCCTGTGCACACACACTCCAAATTCCCTCTTCCTCTGGCACCTGTCTACATAACCCTGCACCCACGTCTGTTTCTTCTTTCCTCCAGTACCCTCCTACATTCCCCTGCATGCCCACACACCCATTCCAGTTTCCCCATCTCTCATGGCCTACCTGATGCAATGAGTGGCTTTTGAAAAGTTATTTAGGATGAATGATCATATGGGCCATTCTTTTTCATAACTGAAAATTTATCTGTCATGAATTGCTCCCTTTCAAAATGCTCACCATCTCGCATTGTTCTCAATGGAACTGAAAACTGACAGCTGCCCTCAGGGAAGATGATGAGTGACTATATTGTGAAGAGTCAGAGAAATTCAGACCCGTTGTGAACAATGAGAGAGATAGTGCACCTTCTCAAAATGGCTGCCAACAGGGGGCTATTGTGGTTTCAGTCCCACTGAGTGCTGGCAGCCATTTGAAAGAGGGCAATTCTTTATGGAATTCTTTGTAGTAGGCCATTCTATCCTTCAGCCACTGCTGAAGAAAAGAAAAATAAATTATGAAGAAAAACTTGAAAAATGATCTAAACTGGGGTGGGTAAACTACAGCCTGTGGGCCAGATGTGGCCCACCAGCCATTTTAATTTATACGGCTCCCAGAAGAGGCAGCATGGCCCTCCTTTGGCTCCTAAGCATAAGGGCAACCAGGGTGCTCTGCTCTGCATGCTGCCCCCACCCAAAGTGCCCCCTTGCCCCCCACAGCTCCCATTGGCCAGGAACCACAGTCAATGGGAGCTTCAGGGGTGGCACCTGCAGATGGGGCAGCGCGTAGGAGCTGGAGGGGGAACATGTTGCTGCTTCCGGGAGCTACTTGAGGTAAGCGCTGCTCAGAGCCTGCACCACGAGCCACTCCCTTGTGCCCCAACCCCAATTTCACGGGTATTCATGACCTGCCATACAATTTCTATACCCAGATGTGGCCTTCAGTCCAAAAAGTTTGCCCATCCCTGATCTGAACAATGATTCTAAACAAAAACAAAACTGAAAAGTAGTCTATGCATAAGATTTCAGTGATTTTTAACTACGTGGGAAGTTTGAAGAGTCTGTTATTCTGCTACTGAGATTATTAGAGGCAAAAATGAGATATGACAGTGGATGATATATTTCTTAAAGGACCTATTTTTCATTAATTTTTATTCCTAAACTAATTAACTAATACATTACAAATTCTCAGAAAATTCATTTTATACTTAAAAAGTAAAGTGTTGCAATTTTGGGGAGGACACTGTGTTTTTTTCATACATTACAAAGAGATTGAATCCCCTGCTTTAAATACAGAACTCAACTCTGCCTTAACTATGGAATTTCTAACAATGCCTCCATAGTCTATATTCCTAGACAAATATACTTCAAAATTAAGTTTAGGCTGAGAGCTCACATCAGCTCTAATTTAGGGTAAACTACATCTAAGGTAATTATCTTGAAACCAAGCATTGCAAATCCAGGAAATTTAAAGTTAAGTTAAAAGAAATCCTAACATATTAAGGTATACAAATGCACAGTTAGGGCTGCCAAACAACTTTAATTCTGCCCTGTCACGGACTTGTCAAACTTCCCATATAGTTAAAACTCAGAGAATTCTCGTCCATAGGCTACACTTGCATATTTTTCTATGATTAACAGTAATTTTTCCCATTATTCTTCATAACTGAACATTTTTTTCCTTCAGCAAAATCCTTAATTCTGCCCTAGAATGACACCATTCGAAAACCATACAGTTATGATTAAGGCACTTTAGTGTTTGTGGACCCAAATTAGATTAAACTGATGTTTAAAGACTCATTAGATTTTTCTCCTCATGGAGTGAGGGCAGGGAATGCCTCTTACCGTGTTTGTACAGTGTCTAAAACAATTGAGGTTCTAGGCGTGACTGTAATATTAATAACAACAGCAATAATAGAACAATGAGAAGGACATAGAGGTTATAGAAAAAAATAAATGGAAAAATTCGACAAGAAAGTAAAATAGTAGAAAATGAGTCTGAGGAAAAGTACAGACAATGAAAAAGAATGAAGTAAAGACACATTCTTCAGCTTCATGTCACTTTTGAGGTTTTGGGGACTCTGCCAAAGAACAATCCCCAAAAGAAGCCCATATATGCAGCATTGACAAGAGAGAAAGCCCCATCTCTCCAGTACTACTGCCATTTGAGAAATGTAGCCCTTTTGTAACATGCAGCAAGGCACCACGAAGGAGAGTTAAATTCCAAATGGGCAGCAGCTTCATGTAACACACTCCAGCTCTTTTCACATCTGCAGAACATTTAGCTGCTTGCATCTGGTTGTGTTTGTGCAAATATAATTCCATATTCACTAATAATTCCCGAGGCTAAAGGCCCCTCTTCTGTAACCTTGTTAATATTCTCACAAGGCCTGGTGTGAACGCCTCACAGCATTTGGATTAGAATTCAATCTGGTGGATTTTTTTCCTCCTGTCTCTTACACTTTCTTTCTCTCTCGTACTTTTCTGGCCTCCAATTTCCTGGCCACCCACATGAAGAGACACTTTCCCTCCCGCTCTCTCTCCATTCTCAGTTTCAAGGAATTTCCTTTTGTCAAAGGCAAAGTGTGATTGACATATTTTCCCCTTCTTAAGTGCAGTCTTCTTAATATTTGATTTAACTATGTCCTTATGGGGCTCATATAATCATTACCTAGGTGAGAAACAGACCCCCTGCTCACTCTCCACCATCAATCCCTGGGCTCCAAACTATCAGTCGCTGGCTCCTTAGCACTTTTAACATGCTTTTTATTCACTTTTTAAAGACATTTTTATTAATTTGGTTCTCATGAAAGGTTTCAGATTGACAACCTTAGAAACTGAAGTCCTATATTGTTCCACAAAACAGGTACAGCCTGGGCACAGCTACTGAGCTTCCTCACCAAAGCACCTCACTCATGCCCTAGTCACACCCCCATCCCCCTTCTGAGGAGAGGGGAAGTCAGTTTCCATGGTGTAGACAGTCCTCGGGTTCTCTGCTGAGAGTCTGAGACTGACAATTAGTACTGATTTTGATCACAGAATCATAAGACACAGAGTTGGGTCAAGGCAGAATTGTTCCCTGCAATGTATTATTTAGGACTTTGTCCAGTCCAGTTTTAAAGATTACAAATACTGGGACTTTTATCACTTCTCCAAGGAGATTGTTCTGGCAGCTATTTGATCTTTACTGTCAAGATATTTTCCCCACATTTCCATCCCATTATTCCATGAACAACTTTAAACAATTCTTCATATTGCTTGGTGTTTGCTTAGTTCAAATTGAAGACAATTATCAGGTTCCTCCTTAGTCGACACTTACCTAAGGATGGATTTGGCCCATTTAGTTAATTTAAAAAATTATCAATTTTTCTTGCAAGTTTTGAAGTTTTCTCTCTTCTCACGTATTCATATGACTTATCTATTGCCTGAGTCCTCCCCTGCACTGTCAGACTATTAATGTGGCAATTTCCTGTCAACCTGATGATTGTTATTTTAATTTTTTCGGAACCCTTACATTCTCATTCATTCTGTTTTGTCATTAGCTGTGGTGTTTAGATGGCCTTTTGTATTTCATTGAAGTTTTCCTTTAATGAGCCTGGGCACTTCACTAATTCAACTAATTGCTTGGATGAGGTAGCTCCATTCCTCCTAGCGATCAAATGCCTTTTTGACATTGAAAGACAGTGATGCTGCCCACAGAGTAATGAGCCCACTGACTTACTGTAGAAATGAATCTGAGCCAAACGTTTTTCTTAAATCTATTTGATAAAAAGAGGTAAAGTAAAAATGGGTTTTTAACAGTTGTTTGGCTAAACTTTTTTCAAGATTTTAGAACCAAGGTTAATACATACAATTGGCCTGTAATTACTATAATTAAAAAGAACTCTGCTACATTTAATCACCAAATTATTACTGAGTTGATTAAAATAATATGCACAGCAGCTTTGTTTTTCTCTTAATCAAAAAGAATTTTAAGTTTTTATCAAGTGAGATGAGTATTATCGGGCAGTACAGGTAGCTACACCTATAGTTAAGCTTGTCCAACATTTTCCATTATAAGACCTTGTTTTCAGTTAATTATAACTTTGCCAACTTTAACCATTTGGGCTGAAATTTCCCATGCCAGATGTCTGCCTCAGGCTGAACAAAAAACAAAAAAAAGAAAGAAAGGTCAGCAAAAATAGTTGTGCTATTTCTCAGAATGAGGCTAAAAGGAAAATGGTTATCTTGTTCATGTAAAAAAAAATCTTACAACTGTTTTGTTGAGAAAGTCTAATGTCTCCTTGCTTTGGACTTGAAATTTGGCAGGCTTCACATCCTGGTTTCATGCCTTCTCCTACCCCTATGAACATCCACCCAAATTTGGCTACATTATGAAACTTTGAAAATTTCAGTTCACACATGCTCAATATAGACTTTTTTACAGTTTTGCAGTTAAATTCCCTGAAGAATCTGTCTGCACTGGGCATTCTCCAGCTCAGGACTGTAGGGGTCTGTCAGGCCTCTCCCTGAAACTGGTGTGCTTGGCTACATGAGGCCACTAATATTTGCTCCACACACAGGAACTGAGAGCAGAGAGACTGTTTCGCTACACTCTGCTGACAATCAGGGCAGGTCTACACTACAGCTGTGATCTATGCTATGAGATCGATCCGCCAGCGGTTGATTTGGCGGGTCTAGTAAAGACCCGCCAAATCGACTGCAGATCACTCTCCAGTCGACGCTTGTACTCTACCCCTGACAAGAAGAGTAAGGTAAGTCGAAGGGAGATTTTCTCCCATGGACCCCTCCTCCCACCTTATTGTGGACCCCGTGGTAACTCAACCTAAGATACATCAACTCCAGCGATATTATTCATGTTACTGGAGTTGCGTAGTGTAGATTGACTTACCACAGTAGGTGTAGACATAACCTCAGGTATCATGGAGTAGCAGGGGTAAGCTTCGTGTTTGGAATGCAGAGGGTTGAGGATCAGGTATCATGAGTGGGAAGACTGAAACAAAGAGGGGGCATGTGGGGTTGAGGAGCCATGACAAATTTCCAGGGAGGAAGGCCCAGGATGAGGAGCCAAGGTAGGGTGGGGGACAGGGACATGGAGCCAGGGAGTATGGAGGATTGAGACTGGGACATGGAACTGAGTGGGAGGGGTGCTAGGGTGGGCAGGGAGTCTGAGACAAGGAGCCAAGATTTGATGGAGTGGAGACTGGGACATGGGGGAATGGCTGGGATAGATATGGCCTTGCTTGTGAGGAAGAGGGGCAGAACAGGTTCTAACACCACTAGAGTCCATTCCCTTGAGAGCCTGGAATATAATCCAGGATTCCTGAGTCTCTAGATTCCCTTGTTGTCAGCAAATACCTGTGAAGCCAACTGACAAAAAGTGTGCCTCATCTCCTTCTAGTGCTGGTCCACACAGAGGATGACAACCTACTACTGCTAGCAGTTACTCCATTTACCTCAAGTGGCAGAGATCTGTGCTATAGATGTAAAGATTCTAACCATGCTGATGAACCATGGTGGAGCTGAAATGATTCCACGAGATTGAATTTCTATTTTTTCAGTTTCCTTTTTTAAAAACACCTAGAAAATTACATACAAAAACCTACAATAAAGCAACATTAAAGTTGCAAAGTCAAGGACTCAAAAGTTAGCAAATTCCAGAATTAAGGTTGCCTGCACAATGAGAGTTGTGTTCAAATAAAGTTATTTGAAACATTGGCCCATAGACATCTCAAACTGAGCACCCAAAATCTACAGACACTTTTGACATCAGTATCTCTATGCCTCATTCATCCATCTGCAAAATAGGAATAATAATATCACCTTTTCTCAGAGGGGTGTTGTGAAGATAAATGCATTGATGTTTGAGAAGCACTTGACCTGACTGTGATAAGTGCCAAAGAAAATCCCATGAGAAAATTAGTAATTCTGTCTTCAGATCAGGGATTGAATAGTGTGCAGTAAATAAGGCATGAAACCACATTCACACTAACAGAACCCTTTGCTGATCTGGATGAGGAAAACTAGGCACAGTGATAAGGTGATGAGAGTCAGAGTTCCCCTGGAACGAGGGAGAATCTGGATGGTAAGAGGTCTGATTTAAAGCCTGCATAGGTAATGGACCAGATGTGAGCAGTCCCAGCATCAAAGGAACGTTGAGTTACCAGTCCGCCTAAAGGCAGAGACAATGGAGGTTATATTTGCATCTGAGTCAACAGGAAAAGCAAATTGAGAGAAGGGTGAGGAAGACAGCATGGCATCAGCTCACTGGGGCACAAACAGCAGTGGAAGAGAACTTTATCTGGGGATACACTTCAAAAGAATGCGTGTCAAAGGTTTACTGGACTATAAGAAGAAGGTGAGAGAATGCCGTAGCTATATATCACTGAGGAACTAAGAGGACAGTGTTCTTTGTATCGATGAACGGTGGTTACCCAACTGCACAGGTTGATGACACTAAAGTGGCTATAGGGAGAAAAACACCTTAGACAAGGATAATAACCTGCTGGGTTAAGTTTTAGTCTCTAAGAAGCATGATTATACCATTGTTTTATTTGTAACCATTTCTGTCGCTATTATTGCTTAGTATTGGAACATCCAGGTGCAGACACACAATTTAGCAGCAGCAAATCTCTCTCCTACTGAGGCAGAGGATTAACAAGGTGACTTACACTTCTGGATGCCCTGAGAAAGCATCCCACTGATCATGTAATTTAAGACTGTATCATAATGCATGCACAAAGGGGACTGAATTAAGGTTGCATGGGCATTTCTTAATTTTGAGTACTTTTCAACCTTAACATTCACTTAATGTATAGTACATATATAGGGCCAGATCCTCTGCTGCTATAAACTGATGTAGCTCAATGGACTTCAGTTGATTCATGAGTAGCTCATTGACCTCAGTGGAGATACAATACTTTACACCAGCTAAAGACCTGAGTCATAGAATTCAATAGGGCATCCTTCTACAAGCAGGGGCCCGTGTACTCCAACCACTTCATTGTATGGCAACAATTGATGTGATCGCTAGGAAATACCCTTTATTTCTGTCTCCCTACCCCCACACAAACACACACATCTGTGGTCTGTAGTTGAAAACACTCAGATGTAACATTTGTTGACTATTTTCAACAACTATTATTTTTGAGAAAAATTCCTTTCACAATGCTTGCCAGGCAACTCAGATCCATTCCCAGGGCCTCAAATCCAGCAATGTAGTCCAAGTAGCCCAAATCAGGGCTTTCTTCCCCTCATGTTACAGGAAAGGAAGGAACTTGTACCTAGCTTCAGAAGCGCATTTCCCTAGCATCATCGTGGGTTTTAGCTGCTATACTGTTTGTCAGACTGCCTAGCTCACCAGCTTACACCAACTTCCCCATCTTCCTCTCTGCAAGCTGACTGAAATAAAAAATGTTAGGAGCCTGCTTCAGCAAAATGGTGAATGGTAAAAGTGCTGAATTCAGTCGTATCAGGGATCTCATGGCAGCAGAGTCATGGAGTCCATGAGGCCCTGACTGAGATGAATGGAACAGTTCACATCTCTCAGAGGTATTGTTTTTCGGCTCGCTGTAGAGTCAGACAAACATCACTGCATTTATTTACTCTTGGTTCATGTTCTCTGCAGCTCTAATGACTAGAAGCATTTTTTTAAATGAAAGCTCAGATTTGGAAGCATAATTTTGCAGGAAGTGGTGAATTCCACAGTTATGGAATTGTGGAAAACATGGAACCCTGATTACAAGATCTGAAAAACATCTTTATGTGCTGCAGTATTATATTCATTATGCATCACCCCGGCATCCTCAATGGCTGCTCTACTTCCCCATGCCTCTGAGAGGTCACTGCTGTACCCTCTCTCCTGCTCCCTTGTCGTAGGTCTCTGTGAGATGATTGCTTCACCCTTGCATCTTGCGACACTACTCATCCGCCCCAGGCCACTTTCTCACCCTCACGCCAGCCTAATCTTGAACTTTTGGCATGATATTCAGGCTTTTGGGAAATTCCTCAGGCGTGCAGGACTTCTTTCAAAAATCTCAGGACATTTGGTGTAGATATCGCATTCAGGTCCACAACTGACATGGATGGAGCAACCACAGCCACAAAGATAGCCTCAAATACATTGGAGAAATAGTGAGATAGATCCTGCCAAGACAGAGAAAACTCCTGAATTCTTCAATCTCCCTTTTGTCAGAATTGACTCAGCGTCGGTGATAGACTATTTTTCTGTTTTTAAAACAAACAAGCAAACATCCCAAATACACCTTCACACATTAAAATGTTTACAAGTCATTAATTTAACCTGGATGTATGTAGGGGGAGTATGTGTAGGAGGAGTGTGTGTAAGGGGAAGGAATTTGGATGGGGAGCAGGATGAAAATCTCAGCCTTTTAATTTTCCACCATAGGTAGATGTGCTCATTCCCTGTATTTTGTGGAGCAGCCCCGGCCTTGCTCCCTATGTGCTGTAGGGCAACTTACCAGTGACACATGCAGATAAATGTTAGTGTCATCGTTGTTGACTGCAATAGCTGAAAAGGCTAAGAGAGAAGACACATACTGATCTACTATTTCTTTTCATTTGTATGACAACCAAACTGTACTAGATGCTTTAGAGACAGAGTAAAAGAGGAACCTGCCCCAGAGTGCTTACAATCTCAGTAGACAACATACAGAAAAAGGAGTGTGGGATGGAAGCAAATGACAGGCAAGATGGTGAAATGAGGAAGGAAGGAAAAATATAGAGATGATCCTGTGTGTCTGCTTTGATGGCACCATGCACAGCAGGTTAGTTCCTTGATTTTATTTTTGAATAATTTCTTATTAAAATTTATAGGGAATTAGAGAATCTTTGAGAGATTGTTGGGAAAAAGTGGTTTTTGAGGAGGGATTTTCAGGAAGACAGGGAGATGGCATATTACACAGAACTAGACATGACATTCCAGTCATTGGACAGCATGGGAAAATTGTGCAGAGGTACCTACAGGAGAAGGGAACAAAAGTAACATGAAAAAGGAAGAATTGTTAGATTGCATAGTCCAATCAGGAGAGTGGAGGGTGACCAGTGATAATTCGTAGGAATGGACAGATCCTTGATAATGAGGCCAAGGAGTGTGATATTGATGCAGAAGGAGATGTGAGCCAGTGAAGGGGCCCTGAAGCGGGTATGATGTGGTCAGAGTGGCAGGTGAGGAAGATGAATTTGTTGGCAGCATTTTGTTAAACTGGAAGAGAGCTAGGTGGGTATCAGGAAGGGCAGAGAGAAGCAGTCATTAGTGTTGGGAAGGTGACGGAAGCAATGCAAATGAATGAGTTCTCCCAGGGAAAAGGTGTAGAAGGAAAAGAGGTTGAAGCTAGGAAAAGGTAATTAGTGACTTTAATGAGAGCAGACTGAGGCCAGGTCTACACTACGAGATTAAATCGATTTTAGATACGCAATTTCAGCTACGAGAATAGCATAGCTGAAATCGAATATCTAAAATCGATTTACTCACCCGTCTTCACCGCGCGGGATCGATCCGTGCGGCTCGCTGTGTCGAATCCGGAAGTCCGTTCGTCTAGCTGGAGTTCCGGAATCGATCTAAGCACGCTCTGGGATCAAGATATCGTGTCCAGACCAGACGCGATATTTCAATCCCCGAGCAATCGATTTTAATGCGCCGATCCGGCGCGTAGTCTAGACGTGGCCTGAGTAGAGTGATGCCAGAGTTCAAAGGGTCAACGAATAAATTAGTAGGGAGCAAGAGTAAACTACAAGGTCTAGGGGCTTGAACATGAAAGGGAGGATGGAGATGGTGCTGTAGCTGGGGAGTCAGAAAAGGTTTGTAGGGAAATAGGAAAAACAGGTACTTTCTTGGAGGCTGAGGGGAAAGAGACCGATGAAAAAAATTGAGTATGAGTACAATGGAAGGGTCATGGAGTAGGGGGATGGAAGGGAGATCAGGAGATGTGAAAGCTTGGGGTCAAGTATTGGATCATAAGAACATCCATATTGTATCAGATCAATGGTCCATCTAGTCCAGTATCCTGCCTTCCAGCAGTGCTCAGATGGAATGAACAGAACAGGACAAATTATCAAGTGTGGCATCCCCTGTCATCCAGTCCCAGATTCTAGCAGTCAGAGGGTTAGGGATAACCCAGAGCATGAGGCTGTATCCCTGACCTTCTTGGCTAATGGCCATTGATGGACCTATCCTCCAAAATGTATCTAATTTATTTTTAATCCAGTTATACTTTTGGCTTTCACAACAATCGCTGGCAATGAGTTCCACAGGTTGACTATGCATTGTGTGAAGTACTTCCTTGTTTGTTTTAAGCCTACTGCCTATTAATTTCATTGTGTGACCCCGGTTCTTGTGCTGTGTGAAGGGTAAATAGCACTTCCTTACTCATTTACTCCTACACCATTCATGATCTTATAGACCTCTAGAATATTCCCACTTGATCATCTGTTTTCTAAACTAAGAAATCCCAGTTTTTTCCATTTCTTCTAATATGGAAGGTGTTCCATACCCCTAATCATTTTTATTGCCTTTTCTGTCTTTTTTCAATTTCAATATATATTTTTTTTGAGATGGGACAACCAGAACAGCATGCAATATTCAAGATGTGGGCGTACCATGGATTTATATAGTGGCATTATGATACTTTCTATCTTATTATCTATCCCTTTCCTAATGATTCCTAATATTTTGTTAGTTTTTTTGACTACCACTTGCGCAAATATTTTCAGAGAACTATCCATGATGGCTCCAAAATTTATTTCTTGAAAGCTAACAGCTAATTTAGACACCATAATTTTGGAAAACATAATTCCAACTCTACATACAATGTGCATTACTTTGCACTCATGAACATTGAATTTCATCTGCCATTTTGTTGCCCAGTCACCCAGTTTTGTGAGATCCCTTTGTAACTCTGCAGTCACTTTGGACTTAACTATCTTGAGTAATTTTGTATTACCTGCAAACTTTGTCACCTGTTTACCCTTTTTTCCAGATTACTTATGAATATGTTGAACAGCACAGGCCACAGTACAGATCCTTGGTGGGAGGGACCTTTCTCCACTGTGAAAAATTACCATTTATTCCTACCTTTTGTTGCTATCTTTTAACCAGTTACTGATTCAGGAGAGGACCTTCCTTCTTATCCCATGACTGCCTACTTTGCTGGAACCTTTGGTGAGGGACCTTATCAGAGGCTTTCTGAAAGTCCAAGTGAACTATATCAGCTGAATCATCCTTGTCCATATGTTTGTTGACCCTCTCGAAGAATGCTAATAGATTGGTGAGGCATGATTTCCCTTTACAAAAGCTATGTTGGCTCTTCCCAGACATGTCGAGTTCATCTATGTGTCTGATAATTGTTGTTTACTATAATTTCAGCCAATTTGCCTGGTACTGAAGTTAGGCTTATCAGCCTATAATTGCCAGGTTTGACTCTGGAGCCTTTTAAAAAATAAAATAAAAAACTTACTTTAGCTATCTGCCTAATCAGCTTCTGTACCAGATGATGAAGCGATAGGTTACACACCAAAGTTAGTTCTGCAATTTCACATCTGAGTTCTTTTAGTATGTACTCTCAGGTGAATACCATCTGGTCCTGATGACTTATTACTGTCTAATTTATTAATGTGTTCCAAAACCTTCTCTACTGACATCTGAATCTGGGACAGTTCTTCAGACATGTTACCTAAAAAGAATGGCTCAGATATGCGAATCCCTTTCATATCTGCTGCAGTGAAGACTGACGCAAAGAATTTATTTAGCTTGTCCCGGGAAGGGCAGCGGCGAAAGGAGCAGAACATGAGACCACGGGGTGGCCTCACACCGGCAGCTCCTCTGGTGTGGCTGTATCACTCCCAGCCCTGCCCCCAGCTTTGTCCTCCGACAGGGCTGCTGTACAGACCCCGGACAGAAGGCGCAGGCATGCAGCTGAGTGGATGGGCTGGGGGCAGTACAGCTCCTCCTGTTCCTTTCCAGTACGACATACTGGCTCTAAATAGCTTACTGGTACAGCCTACCATACCGTACAGCCCTACTTGCACTACTGCTGTTGGCTTTCCCACAACCCTTAGTTTAAAAACTCCTTTACAATCTTTTTCATTTTACATGCCAGCAATCTGGTTGTATTTTGGTTTAGGTGGAGCCCATCTATTCGTATCAGCTCCTCCTTTCCAAAAAGGTTGCCCAGTTCCTAATAAACCTAAATCCCTCCTCTGAACACCATAGATTCATCTATACATTGAGACCCTACAGTTTTGCTTGTCTAGCTGGCCCTGCACATGGAACTGGAAGCATTTCAGAGAATGCTACCATGGAGGTCCTGGACTTTAATCTCTTACCTAGTAGCCTAAATTTGGCCTCAAGGATCTCTCTCCTTTCTTTCCATATATCATTCATACTTCCAAGGGAAGAGAAGAGAAGGGACTTCTCAGCATGTAGGAGCATGTGGGAAGGGAGATGTTGGAGTAAATGGGATAAAGGGAGAAGCTGGTGTCAGTCCTTCAGGAAACTGGCAAGAGTGCAGGCCAAGAGGGAGGAGAGAGTTTGAGGACACAGTTGAAGGAGAAGAGGGAATGAAGTTTGTGAACATGGAGAAATTCAAGGAGAAGAAACAAAGCAAGATACATAGCAGAACTCAAACAAGATAAATTTATAGGTGGAAGTCAGCATGGTTGTTGGATTTTTTTCAAGATGCTTGGTAGTACAGGGGAAGAACTGTGATGGGGCAAGGCCAGATGGCTACAGTAAAGTAGTAAGGAACAGGTATGTTAGCCCAAGGCTAACCAAATCCCTAGGACCATGGTAATCAAATGGCAGTTGCTCCAGGTTAATCACAACACCTGGGGCCCATTAAGATCTTTCTAGAAGGCAGTGGAGATAGCTACATTGATTGGGCCACCTGAAGCCAATCAAGGGCTGGCTGGAACTAGTTAAAAGCCTCCCAGTTAGTCAGTGAGATTCGCGTGTGAGGAGCTGGGAGCAATAGGCACAAGGAGCTGAGAGTGAGAGTGAGAGAGAGTGTACTGCTGGAGGATTGAGGAGGACAAGCGTTATCAGACACCAGGAGGAAGGTCTTGTGGCGAGGATAAAGGTGGTGTTTGGAGGAGGCCATGGGGAAGTAGCCCAGGGAGTTGTAGCTGTCATGCAGCTGTTACAGGAGGCACTACAGACAGCTGCAATCCACAGAGCCCTGGGCTGGAACCCGGAGTAGAGGACGGGCCCAGGTTTCCCCCAAACCTCCCAACTCCTGATCAGACACAGGAAGAGCTGCCCCAGACTGTGGGTTCCACCAGAGGGGAAGATCACTGAGGTGAGCAAATCTGTCAATAAGCGCAGGACCCACCAAGGTAGAGGAGGAACTTTGTCACAACTGGTGTCAGCCGTGGGATTTTTGGTGTGCACAGAGCGGCGGAAGAAGGAGAGTGAAAAAAAAAAGGGAGAGGGTTTATTTTTTTTCCACAACAATGGATGATGTAGTGCGGGCACTGATACAAGCCACGGCAGCCCAGCAGAAGACTACGCATGTCCAGGAAGCCGCCTAACAGAAGGCAGTGCGGCTGCAGCAAGAGACTAATCATCTGCTGTTGGACCGGCCTTCTCAAGACCGAGCTATATTGCAGGAACTGGTAAACCAGGTAGAGATCCTTACAGAGCTGAACTGTGGCCATGATGGGACGCGGCTCATACGGGCCAGCCACTGGATGCAGAAAATGACACAGCAGGATGATGTAGAGGCATACTTTCTGGCCTTTGAGAGGCAGCCCTACGGGAGACCTGGCCTCGAGATCAGTGGTTTGGCATCTTTGCCCCATTCCTGTGTGGGGAGGCCCAGAAAGCCTACCATGATCTGCCTGAAGAGGCTGCAGCAGACTACCCCCAGCTGAAAGCAGAGATCCTGGCCAGATCTGGGGTAATAACTGCAGTGCGGGCCCAGCGGTATCACGAGTGGAGGTACCAGGAAGACAAAACCCTGCGGTCCCAGCTGTATGACCTCATTCATCTTGCACGAAAGTGGTTGCAAACAGAGTCCCGGAGTCCGGAAGAGATACTAGAGGTTCTGGTCATTGACCGGTACATGAGGGCACAGCCACCACATCTCCGCAAATGGGTAGGCCAGAACAATCCATCCACCTATGACGAGATGATCACACTGGTAGAAAGACGCATGACAGCCAGGGAATTGCCCCGACTACCCAAGGAAAGCCCCTTTCGTAGCAAACACCCAACCCCAACCCTGGGAGGTGGGGCAGCCAAACCCCTGGGGAGTCCTAGGTAGAGGAAGAGGGGGGCCCGAAAACCAGAAGAGACCCTAGAAGGAAGGGATTGGCCTGAGTTGGGGGAACCCTGGGACTAAACCCCCTAACCCACCTGATAGGGGAATGATTAGAAACAATTATAGATGTTATGCATGTGGGGCGTGGGGACGCATAGCAGCACAGTGTCCCAGCACCGAGGAGCCTATGCAATGCAACTTGGGGGATCGGGAGGTCCCATGCTCCCTTATCCACCTTGCAGGCATCGCATTAGCCCCGCATAACTACACCAGGCCAGTGAAGATAAATGGAGAAGAGACTATAGCACTTGTGGACTCAGGGAGTGCTATCACCCTTTATCAGGTAAGCTGGTAAAAAGTAGCCAGCTGCTACAAGCCAAACACGTGGCAGTGACATGTGCATGGGGCCATGAGCCATTACCCCACAATCCCAGTGGAGATAGAGGTTCAGGGGAACCCGATTGAGGTGACAGTGGGCGTAGTTCCTAAACTCCCATATCCTGTAGTCATTGGGAGGGATTATCCAGGGTTTGATAATTTACTCCCCCCGGAAAGACTGGAGGGAGGTGGGAATCCTGTTGGCAGCGACTCATCGTTGGGGGAATGTCAACCCCCAATGTTTTCTGAGTTTTCTCAGAATCTATTCTCAGCTCCCCAAAAGGCCCGGAAGACAAAAAAAGAAAGACGGCCGCGAAGGCCTTGGGAACCCGGATCCTGACCCAGGGCCAGAAGACCGCGCTAGTAGGCAGATGGACATGAGCAGCCATCAGAGAAACTACCAACATGGAAGTGAGCCGGAGGCTGGCCCCAGCCATGATGCTGATGAGCCGTTGGAAGAAGCAGAAGCTGGCCCCTGGGAGCTCAGGCAGGTTAGTCCTGGGAGAGAGACTTTTGGGAGGGACCAGGCAGAGACCCTAGATATGATAACGTCAGGAAAGAGGTGGCTGAGATAGATGGGACACCAATGGAGGGGAAGGTCCGGGGTCCAGGACCCTACTTTATAGTGAAGAAAGATCTCCTGTACCGTGTGGTGCAAATGAAGAAGCAGGAGATACATCAACTTCTGGTGCCACAAAAACATCAAAAAGCCATATTGAGCCTCGCCCACAGTCACCTGTTTGGAGGACACCTGGGGTAGAGAAAACCCAGGTCAGGATCCTGCGGAGGTTCTTCTGGCCAGGAGTACATGAAGATGTCAGGCGATACTGCATCTCTTGTCCAGAGTGTCAGCTACATAGCCCTCGCCCAAACTGGCGGGCCCCTTTGATACCTCTTCCAATAATAGAGGTGCCATTTGAACGCATAGCCATGGATCTGATTGAGCCCCTAGAGATGACAGCTCGGGGCCACCAACACGTGCTGGTTGTACGAGACTATGCAACCCGATACCCAGAAGCCGTTTCCCTATGCAACACAGCTTCCAAAACAATAGCTAAGGAGCTAGTACAGATCTTTTCCTGGGTTGGGCTACCAAAGGAGATACTGACTGATCAAGGGACACCTTTCGTGTCCAAGTTGATGAAAGATCTCTGTTCATTGCTCCATGTACAAGCCCTTCAGACCTCTATATATCACCCACAAACAGACGGCTTTGTGGAAAGGTTCAATAGGACCCTCAAGGCCATGATCAGGAAAGTGGTGAGCCGGAATGGGAAAGACTGGGATACCCTATTGCCTTACCTCATGTTCGCCATCCGAGAAGTCCCACAAGCCTCCACAGGTTTCTCTCTGTTTGAACTACTATATGGGCACCACCCCCGGGGCATATTGGATATAGCCAGAGAAGCCTGGGAAGAGGAGCCAAATCCTGGAAGGAACATAGTCGAGCATGTACTACAGATGAGGGATCGGATAACCTGAGTTACACCCATTGTATGGGAACACTTGGAGAAAGCACAGGAGACCCAACGAACCCATTATAACCACCAAGCAAAGCTTTGACGGTTCCAACCAGGGGATCGAGTAATGGTCCTGGTGCCTACAGCCGAAAGCAAGCTTGTTGGCCCAGTGGCAGGGACCCTACGATAAGTGATTGAAGCCGTGGGAGAGGTAAACTATAAGGTGCGGCAGCCAGGCCGCAGGAAACCTGAGCAAATTTACCACATCAATCTTCTAAAACCTTGGCATGATCGAGAGGCATGCTTAGTCCCAGGGAGACCTTCCCCAGAAGGATAACTTACACGAGCAAGTGAGGATATCACCCGACTTGATGCCAAATCAAAAGGTTGAGGCAGCCGACATGATTAATCGCAATCGAGATGTGTTTCTCTACAAAACCGGGGCGGACGACTGAGACCTATCACCATATCCGCACGATCCCCGGAGCCAAGGTAACACTGAGACACCGAATCCCAGCAGTCAAAAGAGAAGAAATCAAGGCTGAAGTAAAGAAAATGTTAGAATTAGGCATTATTAAAGAATTCTACAGTCAGTGGTGCAGTTCAGAAGTTCTAGTGCCTAAACCTGACGGTACCACGAGATTCTGTAATGACTGTCACCGACTGAATGAAGTATCTCAATTTGACGCATACCCCGTACCACGCATCGACGAACTGGTTGATCGACTGGGTAGTGCCCGATTCTTGACTACACTGGATCTGACAAAAGAGTATTGGCAGATTCCCCTGACCAAAGAAGCTAAAGAAAAGACAGCGTTCTCCACCCCGGACGGGCTATTCCAGTACACAGTCCTCCCTTTTGGGCTACATGGGACCACAGCCACATTCCAGCACCTCATGGATAAGCAGCTGCACCCCATACTAGTTATGCAGCCGCATATCTAGATGATGTCATCATCCATACACCAGAATGGGGAATCCACTTGGAGAAAGTTGAGGCCGTACTAAGCACCTTAAGGCGCGCTGGCCTCACCACTAATCCCGCTAAATGCGCCACAGGACTAGCAGAGGCTAAGTACCTGGAATATATTGTAGGAAGGGGTATAGTGAAACCCCAAACTAATAAGCTAGAGTCAATTCAAAACTGGCCCCGGCCGACCCGAAAGAAGCAGGTCCGTGCATTCCTAGGCGTGGTAGGCTACTACCGACGTTTTATTCCCCACTTCGCCAGTAGGACAAGTCCTCTAACAGACCTGGTGAAGGTCTGAGGTCCAGACATGGTGAAGTGCATCGACGCAGCAGAAAGGGCATTGATAGACCTTCGGATGGCTCTCTGTAATGACCCCATACTCATAGCCCCGTACTTTACCAAGGAATTTATTTTACAAACAGATGCTTCCGAGGTGGGGTTGGGGGCGGTTCTGTCGCAAATGATTGGAAAAGAAGAACACCAGATCCTCTACCTAAGCAGAAAGTTGCTCCCAAGAGAACAGAAGTATGCAGTAGTCGAGAGAGAATGCCTTGCTGTCAAATGGGCCATGGAGACACTGCGTTATTACCTCTTAGGCG
>NC_133769.1:154638835-154673099 GCF_003597395.2 Chelonoidis abingdonii | reverse complement strand
GAGTAGAGGGTAGGCCTGGGTTCCCCCCAAACCTCCCAACTCCTGATCAGACACAGGAGGAGTTGACCCAGACTGTGAGTTCCACCAGAGGGGAAGATCACTGAGGTGAGCAAATCCGCCAATAAGCGCAGGACCCACCAAGGTAGAGAAGGAACTTCGTCACAGAACAGAGGGAGCAGATGCAGGACACAGCTGAATTTGAGGACTGGAAGGAAAGTTTGAAAGAGGCTGTGACAGAGAACACCCACCTCTTGAGTGCCTTCTATCAGCTGGGTGTAGTATTGTAGTTTTTTTCTTGCTCCTGGCACCCCTTGTAGGTTGCAAACCTCAACAGGTATTTCTTCAGTGGTTCAGCCTTCTGGCCGAGTCACACAGTCGCAAATGAACCCCTTCCTGGGTAACAAAGAGTTCAACAAACTGTCTGCCCCCACCAGAGTCTTCAGCTCTGTTCCTGGGCCCTTTAAAATCAGCCCTACACTCAGGCTTTTAAGGAGACTTGTCCCCTTCTCAGGGCTTAGGCCACTTTGTCAGTGCCAGTGGAGGAACCCAGGCCCACTTCATAAGAACATAAGAATGGCCATCCTGAGTCAAACGAATGGCCCATCCTGTCTTCTGACAGGGGCCAATGTCAGGTTCTTCAGAGGGAATGAACAGAACAGACAATCATCAAGTGATCCATCCTCTGTCATCCACTCTCAGCTTCTGGCAAACAAAGGCTAGGGACACTCAGACATAGTGTTGCATCCCTGCCCATCCTGGCTAATAGTCATTGATTAGCCTATCCTACAGGAACTTATCTATTTCTTTTTTGACCTCTATTATAGTTTTGACCTTCACAACACCCCCTGACAAGGAGTTCCCCAGGCTGACTGTGCATTGTGTGAAGAAACACTTCCATTTGTTTGTTTTAAACCTGCTGCCTATTAATTTCATTGGGTGACCCCTTGTTCTTGTGTTATGTGAAGAAGTAAATAACATTTCTGTATTCACTTTCTCCACACCAGTCAAGATTTTGTAGAGCTCTATCATGTCCCCCCTTAGTCATCACTTTTCCAAACTGAAAAGTCCCAGTCTTTTTAATCTCTCCTAATACAGAAGCTTTTCTGTATGAACAGTAGCTATGCACTGCTCCCTTTTACTAGTTACTGCTACTTCCCTGGGCCTCTTCCCACCATGTCTCCTTACTTGTCCCTGTTACCTTAGGGTTAGATCTCTCAGGTCTCCTTGCCCCCAGGATTGCAGCTCACCAAGCTCCATTGCCCAGAGCAGAGCCCCCTTCTCTGCCCCGCTGACCCCAGTCAGGAAGTGACCTGCTCAGCCGCTGCAGCTCCTTTTATCTGAGCCTGCTAGACTCTGATTGGCTGCTTCCATAAGGCCTCTCTAGTTAGGCCTGGAAGACCCACCTTAGCTGCTCCTTCCTGGAGTAGGGTGTAGTAAGGCCACATGGCCTCCAGCAAGGGAGGGTGGCCCATCACAGAGGAACAGTGGAGTTAAATATGGAGAGGAGGATGGAGATGACAGTCAGTGGATTGGAGATATGTAACTAACTCTATACAACAATTTTACTATGAACAATTAATTATAATAATCACAGTTGGTCGTGCAAAGATCTAGAATAAAAAAACATTCCTTTACCGTTATGGTCAGTGTCCTGTCCCCTGCGTGATCTGAGACAGAATGTTTTGTTGTCAGGAAATGGCAAGCAGCCTATAACGAGTAGTGTAGCTTTTTTTTAAAAGTGCCATGGGGCCCAAGTGGTCAAAGGCTCATTACCAAATCCCATTGAAAGACAGCACCTCCAGCAGCACTGGGCTCTCTAGCATTATGCTGGGGAGACATTGCCTTCAGTTCTGATTCAGAGGAAGAGTGCCACCTACAGAATGACTAAAACTTCTTGCCAAGTTGGATGCTTGGGATGGAGAGCTGCAATGTGCTGGTAACTTCAGCTAACAGTGAGAGGATTCACATGTTAGATCAAACACCTAGCCTATCCTGACTCCTTGACATCTGTGAGAGAACCCTCCTTTGTTGGATTTGGAAACAGTAAAGAACCTTTCATTTTGTGGTGAAAGGATCATCTTATAACAACTGGGGAATCCCTCCAAGTTCCTGGGACTACCAGACTAATGCTACCAAGCGCTTTTGGCTGAAAACTTCAAATACAAATACAATGGAAGCTCTGAAGAAGGCAGAACTGCTCAGCACCCAAGATCCCTGTTTATTTTCTCCAGAGACAGAGAGGGGACTGTGGGTCAGTGGAAATTGTGCATTTTGACTAGTATTTATTGACTCAGAACTCCATGCTGACAGACAGATAGGCAAGTAGACAAGGTTCCTGTTACAGTCATGCAATTCCCTTTCCTCTTTTGCCCCTGAGGCTCTGACACCTCTGACACTCTTTACACATAGCCCTGGTTTCTCCAGCTGCTGCTGGGGAGAGAGGCAGCTGCCTTTCACCTCACTGATGCTGGAAAATCATCTGCCAACATGGAATGCCACCACCAGACTTGCAGAGAGGAAAATATTGCAGTGCATCTACCGATATGTTATAATAACACAGAGCTTCAATGTTACGCATTCCCACTGAGATCTGGTGGATAATGGATGTTTGTTTCACACTGTACAACCATTGATGGTTGGCACCTAAAATCTGCAATGAAAGAGAACGTAGTGCCCATCCCCATTTCTGTCTGTCTTCCTTTCTCGCCTAGCTGATAATCATGTCTCAATCTAACACATTCTACTTTCTGTTATTAAGGAGATGCTAGTTTCTTACATAACTGCAGTTGAGGCAGTTATTATAAGCCTGATTCTAACCCCACTTCTAATTTGGGCAAACCAAAGCTGACATTTCACAGGTAGGGTTGTAGGTTGGAGTAGAACATTCCTGGAATGTTTAAGGCATAGTAAATGAGGTATTTTGGAGGTATGTGGATTCACAAAAAGAAGGTTCTCACTTTTTGAGCTTTAACCTTTTTATGAATGTCATAAAAAGTCAGGAGAGCAAATCACAATAAATAATACATTAGATGATTTTATTTTAGCGATATTGCAAGATCCCAAATGGGAGAGTGGTTGTCCCAAACAGTTTTATTAACATGTGGTCTATGCAAATGTATGAAAGCCCCTGCGTTAGATCGTTTAGTCCACCTCCTGCAGGCCAATGCAAGGTTATTCCCTACAGTACATTTTTTTATTTTTGTCTTGTGCTTCAGTTCTGATATATACCTTGCTTTGGTGGCAACTGATAGGGGATGCCGGGAGAAGAAAAAAGATTGCAGCCTCAGCCACTTGAGGCACTCGCTCTTATCCCACGACTGCTTACTTTGCTTAAGAGCTTTTGGTGAGGATGCATGTCAAAGGCTTTCTGAAAGTCCAAGTACACTATGTCCACTGGATCACCCTTGTCCACATGTTTGTTGACCGTCTCAAAGAATTCTAATTGATTGGTGAGGCATGATTTCCCTTTACAAAAGCCATGTTGACTCTTCCCCAACATATTATGTTCATCTTGGTATCTGATAATTCTGTTCTTTACTATAGTTTCAGCCAATTTCCAGGTACTGAAGTTAGGCTTACTGACTTGTAATTGCCAGGATCACCTCTGGAGCCTTTTAAAAAAATTGGCATGACATTAGCTATCTGCCAGTCATTTGGTACACTAGCTATTAGACATTAGACACTAGCTATTAGACATTAGCTATCTGCCAATCACTTGGTACACTAGGTTACCTAGTTACTAGGCTACCTAGCACTAGGTTACATACTGCAGTTAGTAGTTCTGCAATTTCATATATGAATTTCTTCAGAACTCTTGGATGAATACCATCTGGTCCTGGTTATTACTGTTCAATTTACCAATTTGTTCCAAAACCTCCTCTACTGATGCCTGATTCTGGTACAGTTCTTCTGATTTAATTTACCCCTTACAAGGTCAGGGAAGATGCAGACATAGAATATCCCCTCCAGCTGGGGTTTGGAGGGAAACAATCTGGGCTTTGGTTATTTCAGGTCATTAATAGTAGCTTGATTGGCAGGAACCATTAGACATTGCACCTGTCAGCATGCAATTCTGTTTTGTTTACAATTTTAGGTCTTCATATTTTTCCTATATCTAATCAAATAACTATTCCTCTCTTAGTACTAGCCATTTCCCATGTATTCTAAGTCATTTTAGAATCAGCTGTCAGAATGTTCGGCGGGAAAAGGTCTGAATAATTTAAAGAGCATCACATTATTTTTCAATTCATCCATCTACCCACTTTCCTAACTTGAAAATATCAGTATAGATTTTTTAAAAAATCTTTACAAGTAAGATCTATTCCCGTGTGGCTAAGACAAAAAACTTTTCACTCAAAATTTTTGAAGAAAGTATTTACATCTGAAAAGGTGGCATTTTAGAATGAATTGTCCTTTGTACTCTTGACTACAGAGTCATTACCGTAATGCTGTATGTCATGGTTACAGGGCAGTGCTTTTCACCCATTTTAGTCCCTCTCTATTGCAACTCTTTGGGGACAAGTTTTACTACCCTCATCCTTCTCTGGGTAGAAGTCGTACCATAATTAGATTGGATCTCTGGACTGCAGCCTCCCTATTAACCAACTGTGTTAACCCGACAGGCCCAGCTGTGTTTGGCACCTGTAAACCCTTTTTCTCCAGGAGCCTGTGACCCAGGGCTGCCACCTCTGAGGTAGAAAAAAAGGGACATCCAGGATGAGCCTCAGACCATAAAATTAGACAGCTGGCAGAGTATGCTGAGCACCATTACAGATTTCCCAGGACTGCTACTTCAAAAAAGGGACAATCCTGGGAAAACCTGACAGGTGGCAACCAAACTGTGACCAAAACCAACTTATTGAAAATAAGCATTTAGTTATTCATTCACCCATATGTACATAGCAGTCAGAAACAAGAGTTAAAAGGAAGGCCTGTATAGATATTTTTTCTAACCTAAATCTTAACTTTTCCTGGCTAGCTTTGGTAAGTGCATTCAGTTCAGTTACCATCTCATGGCAGGGGAAGCAGACTGCCCTGCTGCTTTGTCTTCCTCCTTCCATGTGTCACTCTCAGCATCTCCCCCTGGCAGCTGCTGACCATCCACTCAGCCTAACTTTCCTGCTTAGGCCCAGGATCCTTTAATGGTTGAATATCTCCTTTGATCCTAGACTTGGGCCTGGGAAAAGTAAACCTTGCTAGCCTGGTTGGAGCCAGGCAGGGGTATTCCTTGGTTAATAGTTC
Source organism: Chelonoidis abingdonii (assembly GCF_003597395.2). Taxonomy (NCBI): domain Eukaryota; kingdom Metazoa; phylum Chordata; order Testudines; family Testudinidae; genus Chelonoidis; species Chelonoidis abingdonii. Next base: position 154,667,858 of record NC_133769.1, on the reverse strand, counting down.
CCTCCATTGTTCCCTTAAGGAGCCTTAGCTCTGCCACTGTTTTGTTTCCTGCTTGTTTGCTCCCTAACAACCTCCTTTGATTTAAATTTATGCAGGCAGGCAGGCAAATATCAAACAAGTAAGCTGAGGTGCATATGATATTAATAAAAATAATACATTTAACTCCCTTATTCTGCACACTGTAATACAGCCATGATTCATTGGGTTTATTACATTGTATACTTTCATACATACAAGATGTACTGTACAGTATAAGGTTAAAGTGCAGTTCTACACTGAAAGGTACTGTAAAAATATCATTGTGGGACTTCAGGTTTATTGTCTTCCACGAGTCCAGAGCAAATTAGTTTAGTCTGCAAGTAAAACGTTGTTTTTTCTAACTGCTGGCTCCACAAACTTAACCTGAGACCAGAGACAGAAGCTGGCTTCTTTCTGGTTCAAGCAGCACCAGCAAAGATTCTGGTCCTCATTCTCCATTCTGGGTGAGCTGAGATCAGCCCTGGAACTGCAGAAATGAGGAGAAAAGTGACTTTATGCCACCTTTGCACTTCATGGATTCTGAGACTGCTCTAACTTTTGTCCCAAAATCCAAAGGTTGCTCTAACTTAGACCATGTCAACACTATAAACTTTGGTCAATGCAAGCTATGTCAGTGTATAGCTGCTGAAATTTCTATAAAATTTGGGCACATGCATGCTTGCCTGTTTGTATCAGTGCTGCACATACTCACCAGGAGTACTTGTGTCGATGTCAAGTGCAGTGTCGATGTCAAGTGCAACTCACCATGGGTAAGTATCCCAGTGTGCCACGCACTGCCATCTAGCACAATGACTTCTGGGATATTTTTGCAATGTTTTGTGGGATAGTAATGACTTGCCCAGGGATTTCTGGGCACTATGGGTCAAGTTCCCAGCATGCAACTTTCTCCATCCCATGCCATCCATATCCCATAATTTTCACACCACTTTTTAAAAATCCCACAAACCTGTGCAGCACTTGTGGGTTTCTGTCATTTCTGATGGAAGCATGGAGCTTGCAGAGCTCTGCAGTGTTCCAATGAATGTCACAAATACAGGATGTATGCTTCTTCTTTATTTATAGACTTTCAGGATGTACCGCAACAATGTGGGACATAAGGATTTCTTTGAGATGAGTTTGCTGAGGGACATAGCAAAAAACAATTCAAGTTTCTTGGTGGTGTACAGGAAGCAACTGCAGATGGCAAAGAGCAGCTTCTGGGCCCGAGAAATGAGCACTGACTGGTGGGATCATATCATAACGCAGGTTTGGGATGTGGAGCAGCTGCTGCAGAACTTTATCTGTGTGCTGAGCTTGCATCAGCCCTCCAGTGTATGGACACCAGAATGAGAGCTTCACTGACAGCTGAGAAATGAGTGGTGAACACACTCTGGAAAATTGCAACATGAGATTGCTACCAGTCAGTAGGAAATCATTTTGGAGTTGGAAAATCCTCAGTGGGGGCTGTTGTCATGCAAGTTCTTAGGGCCATTAATCATCTCCTGCTGTGCAGGACTGTGACTCTTGGCGATGTGCAAGATATAGTAGATGGATTTGCAGCAATGGAGTTCCCAAACTGCAGTTCCCTGTTTTGGCACCAGCCCACCTTGCCACAGAATATATCAACAGAAAGGGCTAATTTTCTATGGTTATGCAAGTACGGGTTGGTCACCAGGAATGCTTCATTGATATCAGTGTGGGAAGGTGCATGATGATCACGTCTTTTAAGAACACAGGACTGGTCAGAAAACTGCCCTCAGGGATTTTCTTTCCAGACTTACAGATTACCATTGATCATATTGAAATGCCAGTAGTGATTCTGGGAGAACCAGCCTACCCCTTCTGCCCTGACTCATGAAGTAGTACACTGCCCACCCCGACAGCACCAAGGAAAGATTTGACTATCAGCACAGCGATGCAGAAAATCTGTTGAATGTGCTTTTGGTAGACTGAAGGGACACTGGTGATGTTTACTCTATAGATGGGATCTCAGTGAGAAAAATATCCCAAATGGTTATAGCTGCCTGTTGGGTCCAGCATAATATCTGTGAGGCAAAAGGGGGAAAATCTGCCACCATGGTGGAGGTGAAGCGGCTGTCTGCTGCCTTTGAATACACAGACATGGGGGCTATTACAAGAACCAAATGTGGACCTATGTGGTTGAGGGAGGCTTTGAAAGAACACTTTAATGGTCAGTCACAGTAATGTTCTGTGCTGGACTGTTCTCTGAGCCTGGAGCTTTGAGTTCTGCTAAGAACTGTGCAGTGTTGGCTGTATATTTATAACAAAGGCTGTGTGTTTCCCCGAAGCCATTAACTGTACGGTGCTTGGTGTGCACTTCCAAGTACTGTTTTCTTGACTACTGCTATTCATTCTGCAATATTCACTGTGCACTAATACAGATAATTGGATTCTCCAAAAATAGAACTTGAAATCTGCTCTATTAGACAGGAATGATAAATGTAGACCCATGTTCCTGTTTTATAATTTTGTTTTGTTTTGTAACCATTTGTTTCCACCACTCTCTCGTATCTAGTTAAATAGCTATTCTTTCTTAAATAAACCTACTTTTGTTGTATTAAAAGTGGTTGATAGGAATGGTGATTTAAGAGAAAATTGGCAAACTGGGGTACATGGCTTCTTTGGGGGGCAGGGGATCTGGGATTTCTGTGAGTAGCCAGTGTCAGGGGCTGGATATCACAGGAGAACATTTCAAGGGGATTTGGAGACTGGAGTGCCCTAATGTTAACGTGCAAGGCGATGATATGGCTATCATACCCCAAAGGAGAATGGTTGGTGGTGTCAGGGAGCTGACATCCAGCCACCACAGGCAAGGCCACATCTTGCCACTCGTGGTCTTGACTGCTCCAAGAACCATCACACTCTCCCAGGCCTCCCTGCCTGGAGAGCTTTTGCCTAGTTCATGTTCCCTCAGAGCTCCCCTCCTCTGCAGCTTCCTTTCTCCTCAGGAACATTTTTCTTCAAGTGTGCTCTCCTGAGCCTTTTATTAGGCCCAGGTGCTCCTTCCTAAATTAACTGCCTTCCAGCAATTTAGGCAGTTAACTATCCCCAGGTGGGCCTGCGTTGGCTCATTCCCTAATCCCTTCAGTAGAGCCTGTAACAGGCAAGCTAGGCATCTGACTCCTTTAAAGGGCCAGCCCTATGACATAGGGTCTCCAGCATTTGGGTTTGCTGCCTCAGAAGACCAGTTATGTCCTGGTGCATTTCCCCCTTCTTCTTCTGGGACTCCTGGGCTTTTTTCCTGTCCCCTCTGTCATTCTCCATGCTGTCAGTCATACTGGCTCATCAAGCCTTTTGTTCATGTTCCAATACTGCACTAGCTTGCTGCTTCTCACAGAATATGTCCTCTTCTTTCTCCTCCTCCTCAAGGTCAGGGGTTCTGCGGGCATGGAAGGTCAACCCCTCAAGGCCACAAGAGAAGCAGCTGCAGATAAAACAGACAGATGTACCATTGGATTTACAGTTACAATGGAAGGATTCAAAACTCTCTTCCCTTATTTCCCATACATACTTTTAATAAGAAATACTTATTAACATTTCAGCTTTGGAGTGTCACAGGACAGCATCACTGTTCAGTCCATCCCAGCCGTGGTGAGCATGACCCCCCAGGGATGGGAGAAAGAAAGATTTTCTGTTGCACAAAACTTCAAAATTTCAGTCCCTATTCCATGGGTACAAGTATAGGGCAATAGCACCAAATATTGGCACTATTTTCACAGGCAGTGGTGATTCTAGCTGGTATCTCACTCCTGAGGGTCACAAAAAGCACAGATAACAGCTGCTACTGGCACCCAGAACTGCCCAGGCTCGTATGCAACTAGCCTATTCTCTGCAGTGATACCGGCAGAACTCATTGCAGCATGGCTGTCATCCCTAGAAACCTTGAAAAGAGGATTGCAAAGTATCTCCATGAAAGTTTCATCAAGATCTCTCAGAAGGATAAAAGGGACGTCGCTATTCACTTAGACAAAGTATTCCATATGCGCCCTCCCCCCACCGCAACCCAACAGCAGAATGAAAAGCAGATGCCAGCTCTACCTCTGTTTGTTGTACCTCTAACATTTCTATATGAGTAAAACAGTAAAAAGTTGGTACCTTTGTCTTGCTAACTGGGGGATGGGCCAGGTTCCTTTTCTAAGTTTAAACACTGTAAGGAAAAATGGATGGACACACTGCCTTGAGTTCCTTTCCCCTTCATTAGGCTCATCTGCACTTGCCAGGCAGAACTGTCTAGACTCTGGCAGAATCTCAAACAGTTACTAATTTGTGGCATCATGGGTGGTGGCTGGAGCGTCCCCAGGGCCTTCTACTCCTCCCCCCTTGGCCAAAGGAGCCCCAGACTGGCCAGAGGCCTGAGCGCCCCACCCCCTTGGCTAGAGCCCCGAGCCCCCCCACAGCTGGAGCGCTGAGACCCCTCCCCCCCATGGCCAGAGCCATAAACCCCTGCCAAGAGGAGCCCCAGACCAGCCAAAGCCTCTAGGCCCCTCACCCCACCTGCCCAGAGGAGCCACTGGCCAACCACAGCTGCACTGTGCCCCCCCCCCACCCCAGACTCGAAGCGGCCCTGGAGAAAAGCTCTCACTCTCATGAAGAGGCTTTTGCTATGCCCCATGTAGGTTGTGAGGGAGCTGAGGAGGCAGTACTCAGCTACTCAGCTTCCTGGGTTCCTCAGTAATCTCTCTGGAGTCCAGGGAGATTACTGATCAACCTGGGAAGCTGAATAGCACATACTGCCTCCTCAGCCACCCCGGGACCTGCATGGGGCATAATAAAGCAAAAACTTGCCCCCACAAACTCCACAACCAGGGCTCCAGTGCCCACGGCAGTAACGGGGCAGGGAAAGTCTCCCCCAGCCTATTATACCCACCTCCCATGGTAGCGTGGCTGGAGTTCCTTGTGGCAGCTCCACTCTTCTTCCTTCTCCCCCTCACTGTTCATAGCAGGGGTCTCTGTCTTGGGCTCCTCTCAGAAATCCACAATGGTCTGCAGTGTGCTGGTGGGGTCTCTGCCAAGCATGGCATTCAGCTCATTGTAAAAGTGGCAGGTCAGTGGCTGTGCTCCCTGGTCTTGAGGTGTCCCTGTTGAAGTCCTTGGCTTTCATGCAGCACTGCTGCTGATCACTATGCCTGGATCCCCTGTGCAAGCTGCTTGTAGATGTCCACCTTTTTGTGGCTGGTCTGTAGCTGAGCTGCACAGGCTTATATCCCGCAGGTCCAGGAGATCCAAACCTTCCTGTCTGTTCAGGCAGGATCACATTTAGTGTCTCTCTGTATGCACGAAGCTGGCATGGTCAGTTGGGCAGTTGCACACTACAAAGATGGGCAAGGTGTGCTCACAAACAGGCAATTAGAAAAAGGCATTTCAAAAACACATGGAGGGTTTTAAAGGGGCTTCCCAGCTCTGTGACCCCTTGGTGGTTGAGTTTAAAATTGTGACCAGAGTGGTCACTATCACAAGGAATGGGGCATTGTGGGACAGCTGTTCAAGAACTGTTAGGGTTGACATAGGTCGCATACTGTCTACACTCGCACTGCGTTGACCTCAATAGGTCATTTGCACCTCAACACTGTCTGGGGAGGTGGTTTTACTGCATCGCTGTAACAAGCTGCTTATTTTTACTGGAGATTAATTTTAATACACAAATAGGTTATGCAAGGCAGTTTATGTTGATCTAACTTGGTAGCATAAACCAGGCCTCAAGCTCTTCTGAGCTTTATGAGCCACTGTAACAGACCAAAAGAGTCTGAGTGCCCTGCACTCCTGACCCTCTTTGTCCTCTTCCAACACTTTTTACCACTCCTTGCCAGGCACTGTGAGGGAACAGCATAAAGCCAACACTACCATGGAATTCCCTTTATACCATGGGGATTCCCAAGTGGCTGGTTCTAGTGTAGTGTAGTGTAGACCAGACCTAAGGGCATGGCTACACTTGAAATTTCAAAGCGCTGCTGTGGCAGCGCTTTGAAATGTGAGTGTGGTCGGAGCGCCAGCGCTGGGAGAGAGCTCTGATTACACTGAGGCTTTACAGCGCTGTATCTTGCAGCGCTCAGGGGGGTGTTTTTTCACACCCCTGAGCGCAAAAGTTGCAGCGCTGTAAAGTGCCAGTGTAGCCATACCCTAAGATACAAGCTTTCAAGCTCCGCAGGGCTCTTCTTCACGTCTGGGAAAGGCAATCAGAGTGTCACTAACTAAATACAAGGCAGAACAGATTGTTAAGTATATGGAGTTAACTCATGCTTCAAGATACCATTCAAGATGAAGTGGCCTAACACCTCTGCAATCAGAGGACAAAGGAGGGTTAGTGGTTTACAGATTTTCAAAAGTGCTCAGCTGAGTGCCCAGCTCTTTAGAAAACCAGCATTTATTTAGGAATCTAACTACAGGCACCTATTTTTGAAACTCTTGGCCATTAAGCAATAGATTTGTATCTCTGCAGGCCATTCTACTGTGCATGAACAAAACTTCCATCCTTAATTTTAGACATAGTAAACCAATTGTCTTTCTCCGTGGCTTATTTCTTAGCACTCAATAAAATCTACAGGACAAGTCATGTTTGAACAAGAGGAATCCTGCAATTTCTGAGCTATTTGTGTGCAGAATTCCTTATGGAAAATTTCTAATTGCTGGTAACTGGACCTCCAAAGGCCCGCCCTTACCCCGCCTCTTCCCCCAAGACCCTGTCCTTTTCAGCCTCTTCATTGGAAGCCCTGCCATTCTCTGCTCTTCCTTTGAGGCCCTGCTCCTTCTCCATCTCTTCTGTCAGCAGGAGTGGTGCCACGGTTTCTGGCACTCAGGGCAGAATTTGGGGAGTGGCATTTTGTGCACTCCCCACGGGGAGCGCGGGAGCTTCCAATTCTGCTCCCATTGAGCCGCCGAAGGACCCTCCGCCGAAATACCGCAGGTGACAGCGGCAGTCATTGAGCTGCTCAATTGCCTGCTGCTGTTTTCCGCGGCACGTCGGCAGAAAGTCCTTCTTCGGCGGCGTGATGGGAGTGGAACTGGAAGCTCCCGTGCTCCCCGTAGGGAGCGTGCAAAATGCCGCCCCCCGAATCCTGGCGCCGTAGGCGACTGCCTAGGGTCGCCTAATGGAAGCGCCGGCCCTGTCTGTCAGGCTCTGCCCCCTTTTCCAACTCTCTCCACTATGGCCCCACCTCTGTCCCAGCTCTTCACCCCCAAGGCCCTGCTCCCATCACTCGTTCCTCTTCCCCACTCCCCATCGCTCACTGGGTCATCTCCACCTACCTCTCCCCCAGCTGGTTTCCCTCTGCTCCAGGTATGGGAGGATGGGAGCTACTTCAGCTTGACAAGATGTCTGCCTGCGTGCAGGAGGTGGCCCTGACTGAGCAGGGGATCTCACTGGTTAATGACCCAGTTCCTCTCTCTGCCCTGTGGTAACCAGGCTTTTGGTGTTCGGTCAGTATATCTGACCGGACACTGCGAGGTCCCTTTTCCAACTAGACTTTCCAGTCAAAAACCAGGCACCTGGCAACCCTAAATTGTACCAGTACACAGAAGCCAAAAACTGGACTGTCTGGGTAAAACCCGGATGGTGGCAACCCTAGGAAAGAGTGTATGCATGTGGTGGGGATTTTTTGGTGAGGGGGCTTTTTACTTAAAACTTCAAAATTATGGAACCTTATTTATACTTAAAACAAAAGAAAAAATCATCTCTGGCTGAGACCAAATATGACAATTTTTAGACAAAATAGAAATATGTTTTAGACACTTAACAAATGAAGAGATTAAAATTAAAGCTGGACTCAGTCTTCATCAATAGCATGCACTACCCTCACTCTTTATAGTAAAGTGCTTTGAGATCTTTAAAGGAAAGGCACTATAGAAGTGCAAAGAATTAATAAGTGCATATTTCTAAAGTTATATAGAGAGATAAGGTGTGCGAGGTAATGATGTAATATCTTTATTTGGCCTAACTTCTATATCCAAGACTATAACAGGGTTTAAAAAAGAGCTAGACAGATTAATGAAGGATAAGTCCATCAATGGCTATTAGCCAGGATGGGCAGGGATGGTGTCCCTAGCCTCTGTTTGCCAGAAACTGGGAATGGACAACCGGGGATGGCTCACTTGATGATTACTTGTTCTGTTCACTCCCTCTGGCGCACCTAGCACTGGCCACTGTCGGAAGACAGGATACTGGGTTAGATGGACCTTTGGTCTGACCCAATCTGGTCATTCTTATGTTCTAATTGGTGAAAGAGACAAGCTCTCGAGCCACACAGAGCTCTTCTTCAGGTCTGGAAGAGGTACTCAGAATGCCACAGCTAAATACAAGATGGAACAGATAAGGAGTTAACACATTGCAAGGTGAAGTGGGCAGTTATCTCTACAGTCATAGGACAAAGAAGGGTTAGTGGGTTACAAATTGTTCTAATGAGCCACGAATCCAGTGTCTTTATTGAGTCCATGAGTTTTTATATTGAGCAGAGTTATGAATTTAAGGACCTAGGCTTATCTTTTGAAGATATCATTCAAGTTTCCTTTAAGGACAAGGACTGAGAGGTCAGATATGGAGTGATTGTTTTGTGAAAAGTGTTCATCCACGCAGCATATCTCATCCAGGTTTTTGTCTTTTATCATTTTTCTGTGTGAGTTCATTTGAAAGCAAAGTGATTGTCTGGTTTCACCCGCAGAGTTATTACTAGGGCATTTAGTGCACTGGATGAGATATGCTGTGTGTTGTGACAGGCATGTGTAGGACCTATGGACCTTGAAAGATGTATTGTGCGGGGGACAGATCATCAGAGCAGTGGAGAAATGTCTGCAGGTTTTGTATCTATCATAGCTGCCATATCTGTCATATCTGCCATAACAACAGATGCAAAATCTGCAAACATATCTCCACAGCTACAACAATCAGTACTGTGGGCGAACACTTTTCACAGAATGATCACTCCACATATGACCTCTCAATCCTTGTCCTCAAAGGAAACCTGCACAACACCTTCAAAAATTCATAACTCAGCTAGGCACCAAAAATCATGGACTTAATAAACACACTGGATTTATGGCTCATTACAACAATCTGGAACCTGCAAACCTTCCTTTGTCCTATGATTGTAGAAGTATTAACTGCCCACTTCACCTTGCATGGTCTCTTCCAAAATCTATTTCACCTTGTATTTAGCTGTTTTGCTCTGAGAACCTTTCTCAGACCTGACGAAGAGCTCTGTGTAAACTGGAAAGCTTGTTTCTTTCACCAACAGAAGTTGGCCCAACAAAAGTTCCTACCTCACCCACCTTGTCTCTCTAATAACCTGGGACAAACATGACAACAACACTGCAATGAAAGTAATATAGTTGCTTTCAGCAAATTGTGCATGTTGTGACATGATTGCCCTCTTAAGTTTCCTTCTTCCTCCATGCTGCGCTTCCTTGCTGTGCATGTGATCATTGCTCAGCCCTATTCAAAACAAGTAGAATTTGTCCTTTTACTCATCATAGAGCTGGCCAAAAATGCCAATTGCTTTTTTGTGGCAAATTTTTTAATGATATTTTTTCAAAATTTCCCAATGAAACATTTCAGTGAAAAACTGAAACAAATAATTTTTTTTTTCAAAAAACAAAAATTGATCAGTTTTTAAAAATTGAAAATATTATGGTTTTAGTTTTTTAAATTGGAAAAAAAACAGAAAATGTTAAATTAAATTAAAGAGGCCTTTCTGTTGAAAAAAAATTAAATCAAATTTTTCTACCTGCTGCAGTCTTGAGGCTGCTGTTGTGACACAAATTTTAGTTTCCAAAACAAATTGCAACTGACTGGCTAGTGTGTGTGTCCCTCACTGCCCCCTTGTGGCTAGAGGCCTAAGAAAATAAGAGCTAGCCAATTGCAGAGAGAGCCATGCTTTTGGGGCCAGATGTCCTGGATTCTATATTCAGTGTTACATGTGTGTTAGTTGAGTGGATGCTGCATGATATTCGCATGTTTGCTGCTATTGATGTGCTACGTCCTGTCCTGGCTATGGCCATCTGTCCTTGAAGATTCCCAGTTCCAAACAGGAAGTGTCTGCAAGTCCGTGTAGGCACGGAACACGCAAACATCTGCTGCACACATTTTATTTATTTATTTATTGGTTTGGCTGTATGAGTCATGCAGTATATCTACCACATTTTCTTAATCTGTACCCCAACCAGGTAGGATTGACAGCTGTAGAAAACTATATATTACAAGTGCTAAATAGGTTATCTACCCTCCCTAGGAAAGAAAAGCTTTGAGCTTTACAATTGTGCCTTGAAGCCATGGCCCCTGTTTTTGACTTTGCCACTGGTGAGGCTGAGTGTCTGACCTCTGTTAACGGGCGGTACCTTTAATAGTCAGAGAGGGAAGTAATTTTATACTCAGCGTGTGAGTGATTCATGTTCTCAAAGGGGATAAAAATGTTATTAGAAAATTCTCCTGCCAAATGTGTGGCAAACGAAACCAATTTATTAATGCTGTGAAGCCAATGTGTGAAATTGGGCTAAGAGGTGAGGTGCAGTTTTACCCACTTATTTCCTGCAGCAGACTGTGGTGTAGCACAAAGGGCTCTTGTCTCCAGAAAGCAAACACTGCTGCCATAATCACAAATGCCAGCAGCAAACAAACATTTTCTTCCACTTGGGATGAGCTTCAAAGGGCTGAGAGATAAATGCTGAGTTGGAGACAAAAGGCCTCGATTATGAGCCATATAACTGCTGCGTGAAATCTGTAAAACACATTGTCAGGATACTTTTGAAAATGAGATTGGTTTTGTTCTTTCCACAGTTCAGTGTTTCCTTGCCATTTAGAACGATTATTTATTTTATTATTTGTTAAGCACTGTCAGTGGGCTTTGTGTTGTACAAGACAAACAGTCCTGGCCCCAGAAAACATCCAGATTAAACAAAGCACACAGAGATTAGGCATAGCGCTTTTGAGCCTTGTCAACTCAAGGGGCCTATACATCACTCATACTTTATACTAGTGCATAGGACACAGGACTTTGGGGCGATGGCAGCCATATCTTCATAATATGCCATACAAAAAAAAAATGCACTTGCTGTATAGTCAGAGCAGGTCTGAACAGGAAAGCGCTGAAATCATTCTGATCCCAAAGAGCCATGGTGGGGAACTGCTCCTCTGCCTCTCACCTGTGGAGTTCTACAAGTCTCATTGCTCTTCCCTGCCCCATTAAACATTTGAAGTTATAGACCAAGATTGTGAGGCAGCATGGGTTCAAGTGTAAGCAGCATGCGCATGACACACAACTCCATATCTCTTTCACCTGCTATGCAACCAGCTCCAGTTCCAGCTCTCAATGCCTGGGAGACATCAGCACCTGGACAAAGAACAGCCCGCCAGTGTTGGACCCTGGCAAGCTGGGGGCAGGGATTATAGGAGGAAGGGGGAAATCCTTTTAAAAACTCATCATTATCAGAACAGAATATATTCCTCCAATTAGGTATCTGCTTTCTAACCATCAGGCCAGTCTACAGCCTCACTTCTTCAGGACCCTTTTTTCTACTGAATACCCCAAAAACTAGGCATGATAGTAGTCTCATCTCCCATCTGCAGCTGGCAAGAAAACTGGGACCCATCCTATGAGATTCAGATTTGGCTTTGGCAATCCATGGATTCATAACTGCCAGGTTTATTGCAACCCATTATCCTTAGAAATGATGCTGTTGACTCTGATAAAGCTTCAGTTGGCTCAGAACACAGTAGCCCACTTACCAGCCCAGGTCACCAAGACTGACTAGCTGGCTCCCCTGAATAATTGAAGATTTGGGCTTGATATTCAAAGCCCTCTATGGGACTGGCTGAAGCTGCTAAGAGATCCCTTTTCTCTCCACAGATTGCCCACAGAGACAGCTATGTTCACAGGAACAATTTCCATATTTCAAAAAGTGCTGCCCCTAGAAACTCCAGATTAGTGTGTCCTCCCCATCGGCTACCAACTTTGAGTCATTTTGCAAAAACAAATAAAGTACAAAGTGCTTATCTTTTTCCTTCTTTTATTTTCTGATGTTGGAGCTGAAGTGCTGCTACTTATTGTGGAGAAGAAAGGATACATGATTGGTATGTAACGGACTAAGTGGAGAAGTCTCACTGTGAAACCCGACACTTAAGTGTACCTCACTCTTCTCAACAAACTACAAAAGCAGAGGCTTAAGCAAGCCCAACCTTTCTGTTCACCTCTCATGCAAGAAAGCATTTGTAATATTATCCCTGGGCTCGGGTTGTGGAAGCAGGAGCCTTTGCTTGAACAGAAGAGGGGAATTTATTCAAGATTTCTCTGATCAAGCAGAGGTGTGAAAACTGCCTATTGTCCTTTTAGGGGTTAGGGATGGGGAAATGCACAGGAGTTTCGTGACTGGGAGTGAGAACAGTATAGCAACTAGGCACACACTCCACAGGTCACCTGGACTATGTAGTATGCAGCTTGGATACGTAAACAGGGAAATATTGAGCACGGAGATTACATTATCTCTGTATTTGGCATTGCTATGACCACTACTAGAGTATAGTGTCCTGTTCTGGGGTCCACAGTTCATGAGGGATTTTGATAAATTGGAGAGGGGATGCTGATAAAGCAGAGAAGAGCCGCAAGCATGATTAAAGGGTTGGAAAACATGCCTTATATTGATAGACTAGAACCAAGAAACTCAATCTATTTAGTTTAACAGAGAGAAAGTTAAGGGTGACTTCATTACAGTATATAAATACCTACCATGGGGAACAAATATTTAATAATGGGCTGTGATCCAGAGATGTGATTGCTGACTAGATCATTGGGACTTATGTTAAATGAGAACACTTGGTTTATGTCTAGAAGAAGGTCTCTCCATTTCATTTAGCCTGTCATGACAGGGGTAAAAGGAGGCTTGCAGTGCCAATACCCCGTCCTGTGCTCCATATCCCCAATCTGCAGCAGCACCGTTGAGCTCTCTTAGCCCTGGTCTACTCTACAAACTTATGTCAGTATAACTACATCACTCAGCGGTGTGGAAAATCCACACTCCTGAGAGAGACAGTTATGTCAACCTAATCCCTAGTGTAGGCAGCACTATGTTGACAGGAGGGCTTTTCTCATCAACATAGTCACCACCTCTCATGGAAGTGGAATACCTAAGTCGATGGGAGGAGCTCTCCCGTCAGCATAGGTAGTGTCTTCACTAAGCACTACAGTGGCATAGCTACAGTGCTGTAAGTATAGACAAGCCCTAGTTATTATACAGTAGCCACTGAACGAGCACAGTGCCATAGCTGAATTCCAGGGCAAGGACTTCCAGGGTAGAATGCAAGGCCACCAATATAAAAAAACAGCTGTAAATAATTCCCTGCCTTCAAAAAAATTAGGAGAGCAGAGGCCAAACCCCAGCAACCCCATATGCCGCAAACAGGACTCCCAAATTTGTATACAGGGTCATGTTCCATTCTTCTTCCCCCAATAAATCTCAGCACAACCTCGATGGAGCTCTCACTCAGCAGGACTGGCTTCTTGTTGTGCATTCCTAGCTCCCACATTACAGAGGCTAAGGTCGTAACCTAGAGTTCTGAAATGGGAAAGCAAAGAAGAAGAAAACTCCCTTTCCCAAAATGCTCCTTTCTATCAAAGTCAAACAGAAACTCTACCCACTGTCCAATAGTCTACTAACACACTCCCAATTCCCACCATTTCCTTCTCCCTTTTTCTCAAACATCATCAGTGCACTGTCTAACTCTCATTGCAGCAAAAAAATACCTCTTCATTCCACCCACCCATAAAAATGGTAGGAAAGACTCTGCTGGTGCAGGCAGAGACATCCTCTCAATGGGGTACATGTTCAAAGGATTGTGTTAAAGTTGATGGGAGTTAACAGCTTGCAGTCCAGTGACAGTTTTAAAAATGTACCCCAAATCAGATTGCTTTTATCTCTTAGCCCCAATTTACAGAGGTATCATCCGTATTAGCAAAGGCCCTATCAAAGTCTGCAACTGGTCACTAATTATTCAAGGCTACAGTCTGGTTGGCTGCTTGAGCCAGTAGAAAAAGTTTCAGTTAACTTACTTTAAACATCCATAATGCACAGTCAACCTGTGGAACTCCTTGCCAGAGGATGTTGTGAAGGTCAAGACCATAAAGGGTTTAAAAAGAATTAGATAAATTTATGGAGGATGGGTCCATCAATGGCTATTAGTCAGGATGGGCAGGGATGGTGTCCCTAGTCTCTGTTTGCCAGAAGCTGGGAATGGGTGACAGTGGATGGATCACTTGAGGATTCCCTGTTCTGTTCATTCTCTCTGGGGCACCTGGCCCTGACCACTGTTGGCAGACAGGCTACTGGGCTAGATGGACCTTTGGTCTGACCAGTAGGGCCATTCTTGTGTGTAAAATATATCAAATGATTTTTCTTCATATGTGGCTTATTTTGTAGATCTTGCTGAGACTTAAAAATCAAGATAACTCTAAAGGCTGCGGGCCACTTTCTGATGTCAATTGCACTGCTGTAAATCCTCAGTCACTCTGTTGAAGTCAATGAACTTATTCCAGGTTTACACTGGTGTAAATAAGATAAGATCAGAAGCTGGCCCCATTTATATTGTAACTTGTATTTAGGATGTATAAGAAATTCAGTTTTTTGTTATAATAATTAACAAATCATTTATAACGATAAAAGGCCATATTTTAAGGCATAAGCACAAGATGTGAGAGTTAAGGCTGAGCTTTCACCTAACTTTGCATTTCCTGAATCTTTGGATTTCCCAGAGTCAGTTTTTGTCTACATTGGCTTTTAGCCAGTAGTGTAGCTACTTTGATGTGGCTATGCTGGGGAACCCCCCAGTGTAGACATGGAAACTGTGATTTACAGTGCTGCAGCGTACCGTTTGTATTTGTTGTGTCTCTAGCTATGTAACTGTCAGTCTGTTTTCAGAGTGGCAGAGCGTGATGTAGTCTCATATAATAACATTTCCAATACAGTGTTGCATGGGTCTGACTTCATTTGCTTCTAATGTCCCCATACGAGTCTGTATGAAGCATTCTGCTAACCTATTTGAAGCTGACTCTCAGTTTGTTGCTGGGTTGAGGTAGCAGATTTAGCATTTGTTACTGAATTCCTCAGAAACAAATTGAGAATGATTATCTGACACTTTCCCTTCAAGTAACCTACATGCACCAAACATGCACCTCAGTGCTTTAGTCAGCAGAAGTTCAGTACGTGTACTACTTCTGTCCACCTGCAATAAGCATCAACCACAAGTACATTTTCTTATTATTATCTATAAATTAGCTGAAAGCCCATTTCCTTCAGTCACAAATAACTACAATGATAAGTAGCTATCTTTATAATTAACACTGACCTGCAGGCAAACTAGTAGTTGATGTCTCACTGACTACAATTTTCAAAACTATGTTGGTTTATTTGTTTTCCATTCGGACATTTTAGTTTGTACATCTCTTCAGAAATCACAGAGCCACAGCCCCTGAATCAATTCCTATTCTCACCTATGCTGCCCATCATGCTTGGGAGGGGCTCCCAGAAACATCCACAAAGCTACCTCATCATCCACTTTCATATGCCTGCTTAAAATTCTTCTTTGTTGTGATACCTACAAAAAACTGGACAATAGTGAGGCTGCTGGTGTGTGAGACCACTGCCCATCATGCAGACCAGCACTGTCTCATTGTTTCCTTGAACTCCCCCACCTGTTTGTATCGATCTGTTGTTTCTTGTTTTATACTTAGATTTTATGCTCACAAGGGCAGCACTTTTTGTTCGGGCTCCTAGGCTCTACAGTAATACAAACAATGAATAACAATAATAGTCTTTACCAATGTGTTTTATTGGAGCTCTCTGCATTCCGCACTATAGAAGTTATGAGAAATGGTATAACTTAGAAGGTGCCTTGTCATAAAGATGCCTGATTCAAACAGACTACTCCCAACAGTTCTAGGCAACTGCACCTATATTCCTCTTCTGTTGTCCAGCAAGGTCACCCAGTCTAGGCACCCAGCTACTCAGCCACCATCTCTCTTGGGTGGTAGAGTTCATCCCAGGGCTAACAAGGGATCTGGTAGGAGCCAGTCCTTCAAATCCCACAACAAGTTTTTTCCTGTAGTTACAAGTTCATAACAGCTTTGATCTTCAGATATCATAATGCCACTATATAAATCCTTGGTACAACCACACCTTGAACACTGCATGGAATTTTGGTCATTTCATCTCAGAAAAGACATTAGAATTGGAAAAAGTAAAGAGAGGAGCAACAAAAATTATTAGGGTTATGGAACAGCTTCCATATGGGGAGAGATTAAAAAGACTTGGACTATTCAGCTTGTAAAAGAGATGACTAAAGGGGTACATGATAGAGGTCTAAAAATCATAAATGGTGTGAAAATAGTAAATAAGGAAATGTTATTTAACCTTTCACACAACACAAGAACCAGGGGTCACCAAATGAAATTAATAGGCAGCAGGTTTAAAACAAACATAAAGAAGTACTTCTTCATACAATGCATAATCAACCTATGGAGCTCGTTGTAAGGACAGGTTGACTATGCATTGTATGAAGAAATAATTCTTTATGCTTCTATTAATCCTCCTGCCTATTAATTTCATTGGGGCAGGTTCTTATGTTACATGAACTGGATTAAAAAAAAATGAGATAAGTTCCTTGAGGACTATTGGCCAAGATGGTCAGGAATGCTACTGTATGTCCTGGGTTTCTGGGACCGAATGACAGAAGATGAGTCATTTGATAATTGCCCTGTTCTGTTCTTTACTTCTGAAGCATCTGGCATTGGGCACTGTCAGAAGGATACTGGACTAGATGGACCATTGGTCTGACACAGTATAACTGTTCTTATGTTCTTATTCAGCCTGTTTTCAGCTGTTCATAATCTTTTGAAATATCCATCCTTTGAACTGAATTTTTCCACGTGTAAGCTTTCTTGAAAGCGATTTGTGTCTGTCTGTCTGTAGGAGTCCATGGCCATCACTCCCTGTCCATCTCAGGGGGAGGTCATGCCCCCTCACTCTCGGGTCCCTAATAAGGCAAGGGTTATTGGGAGATTAGTAGTCTCTAAGACCCTGACCCTCTAGGTGGGGCCAAGTGGCAGGTAGCCCAGGGCCCTGCCTGCAGGCAGGGCAGAGTAACAAAGAGTCTACGGGTTCAGGCTGTCAAACATGGCTGATTACCACACAGTCTAGGCGCTCAGGCCCTTGGGCAGGGTGGAACACAAACAGTCTGATGTCCTAGCTCTGGCAGATGGCAGAGAAACGCAGCCTCTTGGCCTAAGGTGGGAAGGCTGCCACCCCCAGGGTGGGGATGGCAGCAGGGGGTAGGGGTTGCAGGCCCACCCTACGCCACCAGGTCCAAGCCCAGGGCCTCAAAAGTAGCAGAGTGTTCCACCACTAGGTCAGCTAGGATCTGCCTTAAACACGCTGACCTGGGTTCAGGCATTAACAAAACCAAACTACTGTGGGGTGTCTCTGGGATACTTCCTACACTCCCCTCGCAGTGTACCTGTGGCTCAGGATCATGCTCTGTCTCCCTGAGGTGCATGGCTAGCGGAAGTCTCAGCAGCTCCTCAGTTCCCTGGTCTGGCAGCTCTGGTAAGTCCTCAGTGCAGCAGGGGTCATCTTCAGGCTCAAGCCCCAGCGGCAGGCAGGAGGCATCTCTCTCCTTCTGTGCCTCCAGCCCAACTGAACTGCAAGGCCTGCCTTTTATACTTCCTGTGCTGCCCCTCTGCTTCCGGCAGGCAGGCATAGGTGTCCTGGCTCCGCCTATCAGGGGCTGGGCAGGGGTTCCTCCCTCTCAATCTCAGAGGAAGGCCATGCCCCCTCGCTACACCATCCATCTGTTGTTATTTACTATTTGTATTCCCACAGTGGCTAGGAGCCTAGGATCTCACTATGCTTGGTGCTTTCTGTCCATCTGTCTGTCTGTGTTCATAAAGTTTGAGCAAAATTCTTTCAGCCATTTTTGAGCACAGCAATGGTGAAAAAATCCATTTTTCCTGATTTTGAAAAATTCAAACCACATTTTTTTAAAGACTAAGCTTCAGAGGGAAAATGGCTTAGATAGTTTGGAAAAATTGTTTTTGATTTTCCACAAATGTTTGAAAGTTGCCAACCGAGCATGCGCTATAGATTTCTTCATTAAAGATATAGCTGTGCATTGTGGGTGAAATTCCAGTAACTGGGCTTAACGAAGGTAAATCCACCCCCAAATTGTGGCCAGAAAATGGGTCCGCACAGGCTCCCTGAAGCCCTTTTACACCTGTTGTGTGCAGTTTTAGCCCCATTGGATCCACAGAATTGCAGATCTTATGGCTTTTCCCCTGGCCTTCCATCTTGCGCCAGTGCCACAATGTACAGGGCTGATGTAGAGACCCCCTCCACAGTGAGTTCAGTGGAAATCATAATGCAGGATAATAAGAATGACACACACTGCTGTCTTGTTTGGATGCTGAAATTGTAAATCAGTGTGGAATTCAGCCAGAAACAGACTTCAGCAACCAGTGTTGACAGCACCGGCATCCTAGAGTTTATCTAGTTTATGTCCCTTTTCACAAAGCTCATACAAACCTGGGTCCTCTTGAGCCCAGTAAATTTTGAAATGAAGAGATCTTGATTCTCCATTCTTGGAACTGTTGATTTTAATCTCCATGCGTTGGCTTTTCTCTCTCTATTTCACCCTCAAAACACCCCAAGTTAACTGAGATAAAGTTGTTCTTCAACAGTACATTAGCAAAAGTAGTGGAGCTTTAATCATAAAATCTCGATTTATTTGCTGTCAGTGTCTGTAGACATGCTAAAATACGCTGAAAATAGACAGTAAAACCCAATTTTGATCCTAACATTAGCAAGTAGGACTACATACCTTTCAAAGGAACTGTATCCACATATAACAGGGCTGAATGTGGTATTCTAATTTCAATCCCCTTGTGCTTTTTCTCCACCCTTACTGATAGATCTTACCCTTCAGTGATCTTAGCAGAGTGAAATCACGAACTCCCCAAATGATCCCCATCTGGAATGTCAGGAGGAAGGGAAATGCTTATGGAATGTTAAATGTTGAGTAAAATCTTGAGTATACAGTTGTCCTATAGTCAGGAAATTTAAAATGGGTTCACAGAAACTGTAATTCTTCCCTCAATCCATGTACCTTAAAGAGGTTATCTGATCTGAACATGATCTGGTGTTCACACTGAACAGCTAGCTGAGCATGTATATGGCTGCAATGGATTCCACATTTAAGAGGGGTAATAGTCTAGGTTGGGACCCTTCCCACCTTACCTCTCCTACATTATATTTTTTAGTTTTAATTTTATGTCAAATTTCCCACTTACTCGAGCTACATAGTGCATCCTGCAGGACTCTGTTTTAAATTTCACACAGCAACCATGATATCTAGATAGCAGGAGATTTAATTCAAATAGGTGATCTGAAAAGGAGTTGGCTGAAGCCACTAAACCCTACTCTTCTAGGACCTTGCTGTGGAGATGCACTGTCAAAGTGCAGGATTCTGCACTAGATTGGTGCCAATCTAGTCTTACACTCTCTTTAGGCAGTTCAATATAATTGTAATGGCATATAATAATGGAACAAAGAATGCAGGTCATACTTACAGGATGGGGGATTGTATACTGGCATGCAGTGACTCTGAAAGGATCTTAAGGGTCATGGTGGATAACCAACTGAACATGAGCTTCCCGTGCAGTGCTGTGGCTGAGAGAGTTAATGTGATCCTTGGATGTATAAACAAGGAAATATTGAGTAGGAAGATGGTATTACATCTGTATTCAGCATTAATGAGACTGTTACTGAAATACTGTGTCCAGTTCTGGTATTCACGCTTTAAAAAGACTGCTGAAAAACTGGAAAGTGTTCAGACAAGAACTATATGAATGAAGAGAGGTCTGGAAAATCTGCCTTACAGTTAGAGACTAAAGAAGCTCAATCTGTTTAACTAAGTAGTGACCTGATCACAATCTACATAGAGAGAAGTTTTTTAATCTTGAAGAAAAAGGCAGAAGACCAAATGGCTGGAAGTTCAAACTAGACAAATCCAAACTGGAAATAAAACTCAAATATTTAATAGAGAGGGTAATTAAATATTGTAACAATTTACAAAGTATGTGGTCGATACTCCATCACTTGAAGTCTCTAAATCAAGACTAGATATCTTTCCAAATGATACATTTTCATTCAACCAGAATTTATGGGCTTTATGCAGAAGTTACTGGGAGAAATTCTGTGATCTGCATCATGCAGGACTTCAGCCTGGATGATCACAATGGTTCATTCTGGCCTTAAAACTATATTTCTTTGGAATGTGTGATCTGTTCAGTCTCCAGCCTAATAGGCCATCAGCAGGGATTGTTAGAGCACAGCCAGTAAGCACCATAATATTTTTGTCAAATACTATGTGACAATGATTCTGTAATCAGAGCTCCTTTTGTAATAAATATGTAGAACAGGACAGAGCTAAGGTTACTGCTCCAGTCTTTTCAGTTACCTCCACAAACAAATATTCTTGACTATTTTTTATTGGGTTTTACTATGGTTGTAATACGAAAACAACTCACCAGTGGATGAATGGGAGACAGATTGATTGAAGAGCTGGGGGAGACTCTGACTGAGAACCAATGCAGTGAGAGGAAGAAGGTGTGTGTGTGTGTGGTGGTGGAGGAGACAGATCTAATGAAGAGACAGGGGGAAGCATATGCACTGACTGGGCAAAAAGACAAAGACAAGGACCTGGAAGGATTACTAAAATGGGATGAGGAGTCTAGGGAGGGAGACTGGGACTAGGAGCTAGTGGGAATGAAGTATATGGGCAGGGGGTTGACTGGAGGCTGGAGATGGAGATGACAGGTCAGACAATGAACCAGGAGACAGGGAAGAAGTGGGACTGACTAGGCAAGGAGCCTAGGGAACAGGAAGTAGGGGGCTGAGGGGAACTGAGTATGGTTGGCCAGGAGACTGGGACTGGGAGCAGGGGAGACTAGGATTGGGACAGTGAGTCCAGAGGGATGATACTCAGACTTGCTGAGCAAAGAAACTGGAAGTGGGATGAGAAGCCTGAGGAGAGGAGACTGAGACTGACTAGGTGAGGAGAAGGGGATGAGGAGTCTGGGGTGAAAAAAGACAGGATGTGGGCAGGGACAGGCTGAAGAGGACTGTCAGGACCAGGATGTGGGTGTGACTTACTGGTCAGAGAGGTTGTGGTGATCAGGCCTCGTGGTCAGAGTCCAGGAACCAGGCTAGGGGTCAGAGCCAGGCTCAGAAACCAGGGATCAAATAAGAGTCAGGTCCAGTGGAGCAGCCAGTCAGGAAGTGGATCAGTTGGATGGACAACTTTGTGTGCTTCCTTCTGGCTTAAATATTATGGTCTGGAGCTGGTCATCCCCAATCATGACCCAAGTGAGCAGTGCTTCTGGGTTGGGTCAGAGTTCCACTTACCCCTTACTTCCAATAGTTCTGGGTGAGTTACCCAATGGTGGCCAGGGTGCGTAGGCTGCCTGGGAACCCAGGTTTGAGACCCACAGATCCTTACAGGGGAGGGGCAGAAGGGGTCAAGCTCAGGGGCGGGGAATAAGCAGAACTCTTTATTCTCCTCCAGAGCCTGGAATGGAACTCAAGATCCCTTAGTTTCACCAATCCTATGCTGTCAGCATATATCTGTGAAACCCAATGGCAGAGTGTCGCACTCCCCTCTAGTGCTGGTCCATATAGAGGATAACAACCTATATTGCTCTCAGTTACTCCATTAGCTCAATTGGCAGGGGTCTTTGTGCTGGACCTAAAGTTTCCAACCCTGCTGATGAAGCACGAAGGTGTCAATGTGATGACTCATGATGGAACTGCTGTATTATTTCAATTTGCGAGTAGGGGTCCTGAGGAAAAAAAAATGTGATCATGTAATTAAAGACTGTATCATAATGCATATGAACAAGGGGGGTGAATTAAGGTTGCACAGGCAGCGTTAATTCTGGCATTTCCTAACTTTTGCCTGCTTGATTTTGCAATCTTAATAATCTTTTAACATAGTTTTTTGTGTAGTAATATATTTCAGCTTGGCAAGTAGCTAAGAGGTGTTGGTGAATCTTTCAAGCTCTGTGCCTGAACAGATCACCACAGGTGCAGACTTTCTGATTTCCTGAGGGGAGTTCCATTCCCGCTCTGTCCCAGGCCCTGCCCCCGCCCCACCTCTTTCAATCCGTTCTGTCCCTTCCCCCAAGGGCACCTAGACAACTGGTGCCTCCCCATAATGGGGAGGAGGAACACGATCTAAAGGGGAGGTCTTGTGTTATCCTCCCCCTCCCTCATGCCCAGACCACAGAGTCAGCACCTATCCACACCACAACCTCAGCTACCACCTCAACTGAAGAAATCTTTACCCTTCCCTTCATTTTCTCTCCTCTGAGCTAGTGCAACTCCCTTTTCTATGGCCTTCCCAAGTCCCAGCTGTCCAAATTCAAGAAAATGCAGAATACAGCTGCCCATCTATTCACACATACAAAGAAGCATGACTGCATACCCACACCCTCAGACAATTCATGATACCCTCCATGGATTTACCCCAGCCTATTTTATGGACCATATCTCTTTCTATTCACTCTCTGATAGCACAGTCCTCCATCCGTCCTTCCACACTGCATCCCACAATTGTTTGTATTCAAGCCTTCTTCTCATCTCCGCCTACCATTTGAAATAGTCACCCTGTGTTTCTCCCCTTCATTGACTCCTCAGTTTCATGACCCTTTTAATTCTTGGCTGCAGTACTGCCACTGACAACAAGGGTGTCACTTAATGCAGTTATGATCTGGGTGGCTCATGTTTAGCAGTACGCTTTGTAGTAAGCACAGTGTAATATTGGTTGTACCTAGTAGGAAGCAGATAACAAGGACTGTCTGAAGTCATTTGTGACTCTGCGTTTTACCTGTTTTCTTAGGGTGACCAGACAGCAAATGTGAAAAATCGGGATGGGGGTAGGGTGTAATAGGAGCCTATATAAGAAAAAAACCCCCAAATCGGGACTGTCCCGATAAAATTGGGGCATCTGGTCACCCTATGTTTTCTGGTCATAGCTCGTACTTCTGGTATCTATTTATCCATGGAGACGTGTGTGTGTGTGTGAGTATGCGCACGGGGGAGTGGTGTTTATGACAAGCAACCTGTCCATTATTATTGTAGTAGTTGTTATTGTTGTTGCACTAGCGTCAAAGGCTCTAATCAGGGCTAAGGCCCCATTGTACTGCCGCTGTACAAACACATGAAAGGACACTATCCCTCCCTCAAATTGCTTACAATCTGTGCTAAACTAACAAGTCTAAGAATCCCGCAGCAAGCACAACCTGCCTCATTTATACTCTGTTACTGACCATTGCATTGTGGACCCCTGGAGAGAAGCCACCAAGTCAGTTAATACATGCCATCAAACATCCACCAGATTTATTCATTACTGAGCTGAGGCCAGATTAAAGCAGCGGTCTGGAGGTGAGATGCTGCATATCCCTAGATATGGGCTCTTAATAATGCATTTAGGTCCCTAGAGGGATTTTCAAAAGGACCTAGATGCCTAACTCGCAACTCCTAGGAGCTTATGAACATCCCACTAGATGTCTATCTGCATCTTTAGCACCTAAATACCTTTGAAAATCTATCTTCAAGGTCTTTGGGCCAGGGACATTGTATTTTCCTTCACATAAAGCACATTATAGCACTATATAACCATATAGCAACCACATTTCCAGTCCCTGTATTTTAGGATTTTGCTACACAGGATGGTTTTCCCATTCTGTTCACTTTAGGTCCCCTTTTGTACTCATCTCTAGGATGCCGCAGCAGCTAGCATGCTACAAGTGATCAGCCAACACTTATTACATGTAGCTGTCTCAAACCCTGCTCCAAGATCTCATCACAAATTTGAGAGAAAGCTAAAGCTTCCAGAAAAGATGGTATCAGCAAAATAGTTAAATGATTGTAGATTAAATATTTGCTCCTCTTCTGCAGTCATGGTACCCAAGCCATGAAGCAAACCTGCCAGAATACCCACCTAGTATTGTAAAGACTGCTATGTCAGTCTCCAAACCAAAGCTAAACACGTGATGACCACTGAAAGCAGGACACCAGTGCCTGGGAAACTAAATAAATATATGCACACAGCCATCCATCACTGCCATCTGGAAAAGATTGGGCTGAACGTCTTCCTGTCAGGATCTGCTACAGTATTTATTTGTGTAGCTGAGCTATGGCTTTGGGGAGTTCAGCAAAATATTTGTCAATGATGATTTGGTGAGGAGATTTGAGGCCAATTGCAAGGCTACAATTAAACCCCCTATTCAAATTTGCAAAATAACTATTCCAATTAATGGCTATGTTCCCTTTTCCATGCAGGAGCTTCACATATGTGGAAACAACAAGTGAGAGGTGATCTCACTTTGGTGCTATGTACATATGTTAACAAAACCCCATGGATGATCTTGAGTTGGTGACATATACAGGTGTAAAGAACTCATGATGGATGATGTTGCTTCTATGACATATATATAAACTTGATGGAAAATGCAAGCTGTTGCTTAACACAAATAATCTGACTTCTCCTTCTAATACCATAACATAAGTAAGGGAGAAAATGTCAATACAGAGGCATACCAGCTATATAGGAAAGGGGAAGGGAGGGAGGCTAACGCCACCCAGCTATAGTCCAGCAATGGAAAGTGTATTGGTTACATTTTTATGTGAGGCAATGAGAAATGAAAACATTTAAAGAAAAATGTGCTTCACACTACCAAGACAGGAAGAGAATGAGAAGAAAATATTCTTAACCAACCCTTACTGAATTGAAACCACTAGATATCAGCTTTGTGGAGTGGAGCAGGCTTTGCCTATGCCAATATTTGGTGGGTAACACATTCATTCAGCCAAATAGGCATCAAATACATGTCTAAATTATGTAGAACTCAACTGTATGATCCAAAAATGAGCGACTCCAATCAGAGAAGAGACCATCCTAACTTTGCTACTTACCAAGAAATGGGAACTGATGGAGAATTTGAGAATAATAAGGAAATCTAGAAGGAGTTCCTATGAGATATATGCATGAAGAAGAGGGGGAATCACCATGCTCATCAGTACATGGGTAAGAAAAGAAAATATTGGGAAATTAAGACATGTAGGGCCAAATCCTTAGATCCTTACTCAGTCTCTACTCACTGCTTACACAGACCAACTCCAACGGGAATTTGCCTGAGTAATAGCAGCATAAAACTGAGTTTGGACATCAGGATTTGGTTTCTAGTGAGTGAGGTGCAATGAATGGAAGTATGAAAACTCACCAGTATGGAAGAAGGCTGGGCACCCAGCTGGAGGAGGGTAAGGGGCAACAAGGATGCACATTATCACCTTCCAAATCCCCCTGGAAACACCAAGAAAAAGTTAGTGCTGTCTGAATCTGTATTCACGTTGCCACACTCCCCTCTCTGTGCTGAACATCTGAGAGCAGAAGAGCAGAAAGCCTGGAAACTCTCTACAGATAGCCTGGCCTTCGTCAGATTCCTGTGGGTCAGAAGCTCTGAGGAATGGAATTTCAGTCCTTTCTATGGGGCAGCAACCCTCCCCCAACCAATCCAAGAAATCTTCATGAAGTGATCCTCACAAAGCTTTCCTCTTCCCAGGGAATGTGATCAAGCCCACACTAATTTTAGCACAAAAACCTAAAATTCCACTCAGCAAGTAGTTTCCAGAAAACAAGAAGCAGCCAGTGTATGTCATGGGGGACTGCTCAGAGATCTGAAGTTTACAAAAATAGCTGTACTGTAAATGAAAAGTTGGGATGAGGGCAACCAAATAAGAGTAAGTTAAAATTTGAAGGGAAAAGACATGGGCAGCAAAGAACACAGAATTTGTTAACGCTGCGAAATGGCCTCAGGGGAATAAGAAGGGATTTTGTAAATGTACCAGGGAGAACTAGAAGTGCTGGAGAGAGTTTAAGTCCATTAAGAAATGAAGAAGCAGATGAAATTAATGATGACTCATAATAGCCAAGATACTGAATTTGTTTTGAAAATTCATCTTCCACAAGAAAATGAAAGAAAAAAGGATTGAACAACTAAAGAAACAACTTTTGAAATAAAGCAGCAGTAAACCCAACCAATAGGCAGATAGTTGCTCCTTAAGGACAAACTATTTAAAATAATTTAGAATTTTCCACTTTATCACCCTATTTACAGTAAGCGTTTGCACTCATATTTTCTAGATGGAGTAGCTGAACCATAGAGCAGGTTAAGTGATTAAACCAGAAAGAGGATCAGTGACTGAGCCAGGTATAGAACCCAGTAATCAAACATTTTTAATCTGCAAGACTGGATAACTCTCCCCAAGGAGTTTTAAAAGAATTGGGCTAAAAGAGAATTAGGCTAAAAGAGAAAGTTCCAGTAAACTGGAAAACAGCTAATGTTGGTTGTGCTAATATTTAAAAAGGTAAATGGACCAACATAACCATAACCCAGTCAGTCTGACAACAATCCCGGACAAAATCATGAAATGGCTGATACAGGATGCAATTAGTAAATAAATAAAGGATGTTTGCATAATTAATGCCAATCAACGTGGCTTATGGAAATCAGGTCTTGTCAAATAAAGTTGCTATTGTTTTTTGATGAGATTACAAGTTTGGTTTATAGAGGTAATTATGCTACATAATAGACTTAAGTATCAGAGGGGTAGCTGTGTTAGTCTGGATCTGTAAAAGCAGCAGAGAATCCTGGGGCACCTTATAGACTAACAGACGTTTTGGAGCGTGAGCTTTCGTGGGTGAATACCCACTTCGTCAGACGCAGGTAGTGGAAATTTCCAGGGGCAGGTATATATATGCTAGCAAGCAAGCTAGAGATAACGAGGTTAGTTCAATCAGGGAGGATGAGGCCCTGTTCTAGCAGTAGAGGTGTGAAAACCAAGGGAGGAGAAACTGGTTCTGTAATTGGCAAGCCATTCACAGTCTTTGTTTAGTCCAGAGCTGATGGTGTCAAATTTGCAAATGAACTGAAGCTCAGCAGTTTCTCTTTGAAGTCTGGTCCTGAAGTTTTTTTGCTGCAGGATGGCCACCTTAAGGTCTGCTATAGTGTGGCCAGGGAGGTTGAAGTGCTCTCCTACAGGTTTTTGTATATTGCCATTCCTAATATCTGATTTGTGTCCATTTATCCTTTTCCGTAGGGACTGTCCACTTTGGCCGATGTACATAGCAGAGAGGCACTGCTGGCATATGACGAAGTGGGTATTCACCCACGAAAGCTCATGCTCCAATACATCTGCTAGTCTATAAGGTGCGACAGGATTCTCTGCTGCTATAATAGACTTAGACTTCCAGAAAGTAAAAAATTGGGAATAATGATACTGACTTTCTTGGTAGAGCACTTTGAGAGCTAAAAATGAAAAGTGCTGCTAGGTTGTAGTAGTAGCAGCAGCAATAGTATTTGCTAACCACCCTTTAGTGTTAGCTTGTCAAGTACGGAAAAATAATGCAGGTGGGGGGGGAACATAGTATGGAATGACTTTAATACGTTTTTCATACAAAGCATATCTCCAAATACTTTACAGAGTTAATGACATGGCAGAGACAGAGAGAAATTAAATGGTATAAGCAAAGAGAGAAAATATATGCTTTCAGAGGAGATACAGCTGATGTGGAATAGTACTGTGTAAGCAGGATCTGAATGAGCTCTCCTCTGACATCTAGTGATGAGCTGGAAAAGAGGAATTCAGGAGCTGACCTTGTTTGCATGGGCTCACCCACACTGCCTCAGTGCTCAGCATGATGGGGCTGCTTTGCCCAAATGATCATTTTTGGCTGGTGTTGGATCGCAAGTCACTTTGCTATTGAGGAAAGGGTTATTAAAGGGTTGTTATCATTGTTGTGTGAATCAAGAGCAGGAAAAATGTCATACACTGACTGAAGGACTCATCCTCAACTAAACTGCACTTGCTAGGCAGGGAACATGGGTGCCAAAGTCCAGTAGAGTTGAGAGAGGGTGGGGTAAGGTTCTAGACACCATTTGACCTGTTCTCTCTTCACTGTCCAATAACAGAACTGATTAACACTCAATTGAGAGTCTTGTTGCAGACCAATAGAGCTGAAAACACAGATACCAGGCCTAAGCATTAGTCCTGCTTTGGGATAATGTCTCTGATGCAAGAGACTATCCAATCTGCACTAGCAGGTTCCTGCTCTGACAGCTGAAATCACCAAGAGCTGTGTGATGTGGTGGGACCTCAAGACATCCTAGAGGGTACAGAGCAGCGTGGCAAGAGCAACTGTGATTGGGGTGCAGTAGAGGGAGAAGGGAGCTTTGCATTAAAGAACTTTTGGTCACTGGACTTAAGAACCTGAGGCAAAAGGACACTATCCAATGAACTCTAGGTTGGGTATTTTGCTCATATGTTTATGAATCCTGCTTGCAGCATTTTCCCTAGTTAATGCTGGGTTACTTTCTCCCTTTTAATTAAGTTTCTTTTGTACATTCAGCCTCTGTGCTTGCAAGGGGGAAGTATTGCCTCTTAGAGGCACACAAGGGATGGTATGTAATTGTCCCAAGTTACTCTGGGAGGGTTTGAGCTGGTTCTTTGTTGTATTGTTGAAAAGGAACCCCTAGATATTGAATTCATCCCTTGTTGCTGCCAACTCCGACTGGCAGAAGGGTTACAAATGTATATGAAGTATGATATGGGAAGCACTGTGAAACTCCTAGACTTGAAGTGACGCTCATGAGAGCAGAAGAGAGAACTTTCCCAGCAGCTGGCCAAGTGCTATTCAATTAATTTCCAATGAAC
Source organism: Chelonoidis abingdonii (assembly GCF_003597395.2). NCBI lineage: Eukaryota > Metazoa > Chordata > Testudines > Testudinidae > Chelonoidis > Chelonoidis abingdonii. The sequence goes on along the minus strand of NC_133769.1, from coordinate 154,639,022 downwards.
ATGGGACCTTACCAGTCTCAGAGCATCAAATAAAATGTCAAGTATCAGAGGGGTAACCATGTTAGTCTGGATCTGTAAAAGCAGCAAAGAGTCCAGTGGCACCTTATAGACTAACAGACGTTTTGGAGCATGAGCTTTCATGGGTGAATACCCACTTCATTGGATGCATGTAGTGGAAATTTCCAGG
>NC_133769.1:154622821-154637388 GCF_003597395.2 Chelonoidis abingdonii | reverse complement strand
GCCACTGATCTGGAGGTATATATTGTCATCAAATTAGAAATAGTTGTGTGTGAGGATAAAGGCACAGAGCTCAGCAACCAGTTGTGCTGCGGTATCATCAGGGATACTGTTCCTGACAGCTCGTATTCCATCTGTATGTGGGATGTTTGTATAGAGATCCTCTACATCCATGGTGGCTAGGATGGAGTTTTCTGCAAGGTCACCAATGCATTGTAGTTTTCTCAGGAAATCAGTGCTTCAATTTAGCTTTTCTATAGCCACAATAAAAACAACAAGGAAGGAAAAGAAGGTAGGAACTGGAAGAGGAGGAGAAGGAAAAAATAAAATAAAAAAAGCCTCAGCTGCCTAACGGAAAGAGGAAAGAAACTAGACCATGCCTTTATATCATGGTAGTGATAGTTTCATAGAGCACTCTGATACTACTGTAATGAGCACAATATAAATTCTTAAATAGATTTTAGATGCGTACAGGGATAACTGGTGAGGGAAAAGGGAGTGCAGGGATGTTAAAATTACACCTGTCTTCTACAGTTAATCCCTTTCCCTCTGGGAAGATTCACACTAGGGGTGGGAGGTAGCATTGCTGCTCCATCCCTTGGCATTCCTCTATGCTTAGAGTTCTCTAGAGGTCATGACGAAGGATGTTGGTGAGTGGCTGTAGTTTCAACACATTCCTAGTGTCTCTGGCCCCCTCCCTGAGCAGTGGTGTCCCCTTTACCAGTACTGTCAACTTGTGGAATTTATATATCAATATTCTGCCACTAGGGCTTTTATTGTCAACTATTGTGAGTATGACTTGATGATAAAATTCTTGTTACCCAGTAGTCTTCTTCAGAGCTAAGGTGATTTTCTAGAACCAGGCTGAATTAAAATTATTCCTATCCATCTTGCTTACTGGTGCCAACTCACACACAAAATTTTATCATGTTTTGTGATAGCTGGTGGTTTTTTTGTTTAAAGACCCAGCTCCTGGAGTCATGAATCTCAGCTTTAATTCACAAAAAAAGTACATTTCTAACCCTCATGGTTGTGGAGAAAAGTTTCAATATGTGAACCCTAGAGACTCAAAAACCAGAAAGCTTATGAAAAGAACACCATATTTATTTTTTTGTAAAATCTCATGATTTTTAAGCCAATCGTGTGGTTTGTTTGAGTCTGACTCATGACTTTTTAGCTCTTTGGTTGTGTGACAAAGTTACTCCTCTGCCTTGGTGGGTCTTGTGCTTATTGGCAGATTTGCTTGCCACAGAGATTCACAGCAGCCCTCAGTTTGGCCACTTTTGCTAGTGGCTCAAACCTGCCGTTCACTCAGCTAATCTCATCGCTGGGCAGCATGGGGAAAATGGAGGAGAACAATCTCCACAGTCTCTTCTGATCTACCTACTGGGTCGGGGGACAGGTCATGGATCTTCTCCTCTGGTGGGACCCACAGTACAGGTCAACTCCTCTTATATCCAGTAGGGGGGAGGAGGATGGGGGGAATCCAGGCCCACCCTCTACTCCGGGTTCTAGCCCGGGGTCCTGTGGATCACAGCTGTCTACAGTGTTTCTTGTAACAGCTGTGTGACAGCTACAACTCCCTGGGCTACTTCCCCATGGCCTCCTCCAAACACCTTCTTTATCCTCACCCCAGGACCTTCCTCCTGATGCCAGATAGAGTTTGTACTCCTCAGTCCTCCAGCAGCACACCCTCTTACTTCCCACTCCTTGAGTGCCCCTCACTGACTGAAGTAAGGTTCTTTTTAAACCAGGTGCCCTGATTAGCCTGCCTGTCTTAATTGATTCTTGCAGCTTCTTAATTGGCTCCAGGTGTCCTAATTAGCCTGCCTGCCTAAATTCCAGCAAGTTCCTAATTGTTCTGGAACCGCCACTGTTACCTTACCCACAGAAAAGGGACGTTCTTAATCTGGGGCTAATATATCTGCCTTCTATCACTCTCCTGGAGCCATCTGGCCCGACCCTGTCACAGTTGGCTTTACTGTAGCCTGATGTAGTCATGTCACATAATAACACTCTTTCCATTCCACTAGTATCTCTGGAGGATTTTAAACAGCAGCTACTAAAGTTAGACATTTTTAAATCAGCAGGTCCAGATAACTTGCATCCAAAAGTTTTAAAAGAGCTGTCTGAGGGGTTCACTGGACTGTTGATTTTGAATAAGTCTTGGAACATGTAGAACATGTAGAAGATTAAAAGGAAGCTAATGTTGTACCAATATTTAAAAAGGGCAAATGGAATGACACAGGTAATTATTGTCCTCTCTGTCTGCCATTTCAAGTAAGATAATGGAGTAGCTGATACAGGACTCAATTAATAAAAAAAATTTAAGTGGGTAATATATTAATACCAATCAACATATGTTTGTGGAAAATAGATCAAGTCAAACTAACAAAATCTTTTTTTGATGAGATTACAATTTTGATTGATAAAGGTAATAGTATTGTTGTAATAGACTTCTGAAAGGTATTTGACTTGGTACTGCATGTGATTTTGATTTTAAAAACTAGAAAGATATCAAATTAATGTAGCACACATTACATGGATTAAAAGCAGGCTAACATATGTCTCAAAATGTAATTGTAAACAAGGAAATCATCATAGAACAGGTGTATTTCCAGTGTGGTTCTTGGCCCTACACTGTAACATTTTTATCAGTGACCTGAGAGAAATCATAACATCGTCACTAATAAAGTTTGCAGATAATACAAAAATTGGGGAATGGTAAATAATGTAGAGGGCAGGTCACTGATGCAGAGTGATCTGGATCATTTGGTAAGCTGGGTGCAAGCAAACAATATATGTTTTAATATGGCTAAATGTAAAGTTATATATCTAGGAACAAAGAATGTAGGCCATATTTACAGGATAGGGGAGTCTATCCTGGGAAGTAGTGACTCTGATAAAGATTTTGGGATTGCGGTGGATAGTCAGCAGAACATAAGCTCCCAGTGCCATGCTGTGGCCAAAAGGGCTAATGCAGTCCTTGGTGAACAAACAGGGGAGTATCAAGTTAGAGAGGTTATTTTATCTCTGTATTTGGCACTGGTATAACTGCTACTGGAATACTTTATCCATATTCAGGAAGGATGTTGATAAATTGTAGAGGGTTCAGAGAAGAGCCACAAGAATGATTAAAGGATTGTAAAACATGCCTTATAGTGATAGACTCAAAGACCTCAAACTATTTAGTGTTACAAAGAGAAGGTTACGGGGTAATTTGATTACTGTCTATAAGTACCTACATGGGGGACAAATATTTAACAATGGGCTCTTCAGTCTATCAGAGAAAGGTATAACATGATCAAATGGCTGGAAGTTGAAGCTAGACAAATTCAGACCTGTGATAAGGTGTAAATTGTTATGTGTAAAGGTAAATAACCATTGGCACAATTTTTTGAAGGTTGTGGTGGATTCTCCATAACAGACCATTTTAAAATCAAGACTGGATGTTTTTCAAAAAGATCTTCTCTAGGAATTATTTTGGGGAAATTCTATGACCTGTGTTATACATGAGGTTAGACTAGATGATCACAATGATCTCTTCTGGCTTTGGAATCTGTGAATAAACCTGAAGCTATTCAGAGTCAATGGAAGGTTTTGTCTTTGATCTCATAACGTGCAAAACTGGGCCCATACTTTGAAGCTCAGATAATTTGAATCAATCTCTGGTAATAAATTTAGTTTCTATTTTTCAGGTTTGCTGTACATAACAATATGATAAGGAGAGAGGGATTTATGTAATTTTAGAAAAGATACAAGAACACAGGAAATCTCTGGAGACAAAGGAAAAAGAAAGAAAATAGCCTGTTTCAGCAGACACTAGATTTTGTTTTCAAAATCTGCAAAGGGTTTTTGTACATATAAAGAACAACAATGAGAGCATTTAGAAGCAGAATAACATACAAAAAGACAGAAAACAGCTCGGTTTTATTCAGATGTTAAATTAAACATACTGGCAAAGCTAGGTGAATTTAATCTTAATTTTATCATAGTAGGTTGAAGGCAGTGGTTTTCAACCTTTTTTAATTTGTAGACCACTAAAAAATTTTGAATGGAGGTGCAGACCCCTTTGGAAATCTTAGACATAGTCTGCAGACCTCCACTAGTCTACGTACCACAAGTTGAAACCACTGGTGTAGGGGATTTTTAATAATCTAGCAAACTATCTTAGTATAAAGATTTAATTTCTGAAACCATACATGACTCCCAGATGAAAAGTTCTCTAAATATTTACAGTAGCAGTATTGCCAACTGCCAGAGCTCAAAAATCATGAGATTTTTGAAGATAATAAATTGGAGGCTAGTTTTATCTGTGTTCTGCTGCTAAAGTCAGAGAACTCAAACAAAACCCAATTCACCACTTGGAGAAGAGTTTCAGGTGGGAAGTATGAAACACAGGATGGACCTTGAGCGACCGAGGAACCCAAAGCTCAAAGGTTGCTGGGTTGATTTTTCTGCAGATCTGGTAATGACCCACGTATCAGTGGTTTAGTTTGCAGAGGGTGGACCTGTCTTGAACTGTTTGGTCAATAGCAATATCTTCTGTCCCACAGCAAAAGAGGGACCTTTCTGTTGGTGGCAGTTATCATAATGCCCGTAGACATCAAAATGTTGCTTTAGCTCCTGTTGGCTATGGTGTATCTGGTCCGATGCTATGTGAACTGTGAGAGCCATGGGCAGTGGAGGATGAAAATGGGGGTGAGACCAGATGGAGATCAAAGGTGGTCTGAGCAAACACTAATGTCCAGGGGTCAGGACAGTCAAAGGACAGTCCAGATCAGTGGCTAGAGTTCACACAAGAGGTCAAATAGCCAGGAGAGCCAATACAAGGGAAGGGTACAGCAATGTAGCTGATGGTGTCAGAGGAGGCAAGCAAAGCAAGATTGGATGGGATTGCAAGACAGATCAGGCAGGGTAGCAAGGCAGGGTCAAGCAGAGTGGTGAATACCAACTAGCAGGGAATAGGTTGTCGCTCAAACAAAGCCAGAAAGAAAGCAGGAAGTTTACATATAGTCATCAGACAATGAGGGTCAAGACCATGTGGCCAATCAAGAAGCAGGTCACAAAACCCTGGAAACTGGCCACCCAAGTCTGTAAATTCCCTAGCAATTTGATGAGGTGAGGTGTTGTGTCAGCTAAGGCTACTTCCGAAGAGCCCAGGGGCCAAGGTTTGAGACCATGGTCCTAACAGCACTCCCAGTTATGATGCACTGCCTCCATTTGATTACCTCCTCCCGCCATGGTTAACTGCAACTTTAAGTGCGTAAAGACTAGAGAAGCAAGCAATTAATAAATTGCATGGCCAGAAGGGACCATTGAGATAATACCTCCTGTATAACATAGGCTATAGGATCCCCCCAAAATAATTCCTTTTGAACTAGTGCATATCTTTTTTTTTTCTTATATCCAGCCTTGATTTAAAATTTTCCAGTGGTGGAGAATCCAGCCTTGAAAAATTGGTCCAATGGTTGATTACCCTCACTGTTAAAAATATATGCCTTATTTCCAGTCTGAATTTGTTTAGTTTCAGCTTCCAGACACTGTATTGTGTTATACCTGTCTCTGCTGGACTGAAGAGCCCATTATTAAATATTTGTTCCCCATCTAGGTATGTATAGGTCGTAATCAAGTCACCCCACAAAATTCTTTTTGTTACATTAAAGAGATGGAGCTCCTTAACTCTATCGTTATAAGTAGGATTGGCAGAATTTAATCTTTACTGTTTTTATAATTCCAACATAGAACACAATGTTTATTTAACTATCTTTTTATTTTTATCAATTTCAGTTTTCATAGTTGTGCCAAATTATGTGTAGTAAGCATTTTTTAAAAATTGTAATCAGTTTAAACTTTCACAGTTGTGGGAAATTATGAGGGGTGTCTGTCAAGGATTAGGGGAGTGAGACAATAATTATTTAATTATAACAGACATTCAGATTCAAAAAGTTCAAAGTCATGACTGCTAAACCACAAACTGTCAACATCATATGTCAAAACATACAACATAAATAGTCTTAAATCAAACTCTAATAAGTTCTCATAAGTTTGTGTCTATAAGGAAACCTGGATGTTTCCTAACATTTGCCAATAAAAATGTAATCCTTTCACGTCTAACTATAAGGCTTTAATCCTTTAATCATTCTCATGGCTCTTTTCTGAACCCTCTCTAATTTATCAACATCCTTCTTGAAGGATCACAGTTCCACTTCTTACTGTGGCACTGACTATTATTTTGAAGTCATGGAAAATAGAAAGACAGACAAGAGCAAATGTAAATCTGATCTTCATTACAGTAAACAAGAGTGATCCTGGCAATTGGTATCTGTGTCAGATGGTGTGCAAGCTACAAGCATGAACATTATCTGTTGTATAAATATTATTTTAATACTTTATGATCTATTTATTTGCCTCTCAGAGACATACTTCTCACTTCTTGAGCCATGGTGCATTAACTGTAAAGGGCATACCATCACGTGCATCATATTGAAATACAGTTAAAGGAGTCTTTTAGAATTATTAGCAGAGCTGGTAGAAATTTTTAACCTGATTTTTTAAAACAAAAAATAGCCTTTTACGAAAGTTTGTGTATTTTTTATGGAAAAACAAAATCTGAAAAAAAATTATCATCCAAAAAATCTGTATGTTTGAAACATCTTGCTTAGAATAATCCAAAAGCAGAAAGTGAATATGTTCTTTGACTATCTGTTAGATATATATCATCCCAAGGAAGTAACTTTTTTGTGTAAAGGCAGAATGAGCTTCACATGAAGGGAGAGAATCCAGTAACCAAAAGGTAGGAACTACATGTGTATACACACACTCTGTGGAGGTTCTTTTTTCTCAGAATCTCTTATTTCCTCTACAAGGATGCTTCAGTTAGACTATCCTGAATAAGAAAAGACAGTTACTTATCTGTATTATCAAAAAGAACAGGGTTACTTGTGGCACCTTAGAGACTAACAAAAATTTATTTCAGCATGAGCTTTTGTGAGCTATAGCTCACTTCTTCGGATGCATAGAATGGAACACACAGACAGAAGATATTTGTGCATACGGAGAACATGAAAAGGTGGAAGTACCCATACCAACTTAGAGGCCAATTATCTTCTGTCTGTGTGTTCCATTCTATGCATCCGTAGAAGTGAGCTGTGGCCCATGAAAGCTTATGCTCAAATAAATTTGTTAGTCTCTAAGGTGCCACAAGTACTCCTGTTCTTTTTGCAGATACAGACTAACATGGCTGCTACTCTGAAACCTGTCATTGCCTGTATTATGTTGTTCTTCGAGATATGGATGCAGACATGTATTGACTCAAGTGTATAAGCATCTAGCTCACTGAAGCCAATAAATTTTGCTTCTGCCCTCTGGCCCTCATAGCCCCTCTCATGGCTATGTAAGGAGAGTACTATCGCGACCCCCTTCATTTCCTTCACTCTGGAATCCAAAGCTAGAGACTTCAATGAAGAGGGGACAGAGGGTAGACTGTAGAATTCACATCTTCACCCACATCTCAAAGAACAACAGTTACAAGTTTTGGGTCCTTTCAGACATGTATTCCACTCAGCTGGTGCACAAGCAGTACTCTTAGAAGGTGGGGCTTGGAGTCTAAATAAACAATAGCTGCAGAACTGCCTTTCTAAAGTTTGCATTTCACCTAGATGCCATGGTAATCACTTTATGTTTGGCAAAATAATATATGAAAGACTATGAGGTAGTCTTGCAAAGGTCAGATATTGAAACATCGCTGATAAATGCAATGGATGTTGCTTGGGCTGTGGGAGCACACCCTGACCTACTCCTTAAGCTGTGGTAATACAGAAAATTATCCGCCTGGAAATCATCTGTGTGGAGACCAGCTATTCTTTCACCCAATCCGCACAGAAGACAGAAAGTTGACACAATGAATAAAATGGCTGAGTCCTTTACAGATAGAACACCAAATACCACCTCACATCCAACATATGGAGGCACTTTTCATCTGGTTTTGAGTGCAGTTTAGGGAAAAAATATGGGTACATAAAATAACCTGGTGAAGGTGAAGCTGCAAAACCATCTTTGAATGTGGTCTTATGGACACTTTGTCATTGAAAAAACCAAGTTTATGAAAGTATGAAAGTTCTGCCATTAAGGCTGACTCTTCTTGCAAACATTATAGCCACCAGAAAGGCTGTCTTTTGGGAAAGGAGAGACAATAAGCAGATGACTTTCCACTCAAATGGAGGACCCATGAGAGTAGCCAGCACAATATTAGGATCCCACAATGGTACCATTTCCTTCACAGCTGGAAACAGTCAGAAAATACCTTTCAGAAATAGGGCTGGCCCCCAACATTTTGGCACCTGAGGTCTCAATTCTGCCTTCTTCCTGTTCTACTCCTCTCATGGTACTGCTCTGCTACCTACCCCAGTAAAGGAGAATTAACTACTTAAAATGCTTTGTTCAAAAATTTTAACACTGACTTCAAACGTCTGAATAGCAAATGTAAGTTGTCTTGTTTGTATAGTAAACACTGGCATTTTTATCTGTTTGGATAATCAAAGTGGTGCTTTTTGTGCCTTCTTGGTTGCAAAGATTTGAACTGCTTCCTGAAGGTCCACAGTCTGAGCCAGCTCATGCTCTGTTGAGATGGTTGCAAGGCCGACCAGCCTCTCCTGTGTCATTATGGAGCATAGATGTAGTTTTTATTAACTTGAGTTTGGAGAAGCTGTGTTCTCCACTGGCAACTGTTACAGGAATTATTAGAAGTATGTGCAGAGTATCAAAAGCATTTGGAAAGAGGGTGGTCATCTTATCTGTGCACATATATTCCAAAACAGCCTTTGGAGTTGATACTTCTGAAGTGTATCTTGAAAGGGCTTTCATCATCTACATCACGTGCAACAATATCACGCATGTCATCATGTGCCAACACTGTCTCTAGTGCCCTGCATTGCTGGTGAAGGTCTTCTTCGGGTATAGTGAGGAGTTTTGGAATATCATACAACATCCCAAATACATTGCTGTGTTCCTTCTTGAGCTGCATGAAACGTTCTTCAACTGACTGTATTGCACAATCTAGCACCTGGTTAAAGAATTCAACTTTGAATTGTTGTTTGGGTCTCTTATGGGATTATCCGTGCCTCATAATCAAAATGTCTTCTTCAGGTGACTCTTGTATTCTTGAATGGGTGGGAAAATAGCTTCAGTGTGAAGTTCCTCTGCCAACTTCTGTGCACTCTTCAGAACGTTTTGAAATCCCTCATCTGACTGGTAAGACTGTAGGTATGACTTTGCTTTGTCCAGTTGTTCCATTGCTCCAGATATATCAAGGTCAACACCTTGGAGTCTCTTGCTTACAACATTTATTTCAAACAGTATGTCATGCCACAACACTAAGCCACACAGAAATTTGAAGTTATGTATGTTTCTGGTGATTCCATTTCCCTCTGCCACTGTTCTCCCATGAACAGTTCCTGTCATAGCATTATCCTCCATAATGGCAACTATGGCATCATCTATCTTCCCAATTTGGTGTTTGATAGGCTTTATCCTCCACTGACTTTTCCATCATGTGGCACTCAGTGGTTCAGTGTCAGAGAGGATGTTCCCAGATGTTGCTTCAAAATTTGCCATCGATGAGTTGATGCAGAGAAAAATACATAGATGCTTTGAATTACATTAAAAAATTCAGCAGCCTCACTAGAAGCTGATGCTGCATCACTGACCACCAAGTTCAATGAATGAGAACTGCATGGGACAAAAAAAAGCTCAAGGGTTTAACTCTCGGATCCATGTCTGCACTCCTCTGTTCTTTCCTCTCATGTTGGCACCATTATCGTAGCCCTGACCTCTCATCATGTCTTATCGCAATTCCTGTATCTTCCAGCTTTTTAAGAAGCACATTTGTCATACCAGCTCCTGTAGTATCATCAATGTCAATAAATTCTAGAAAATGCTCTCTGACAGTCACCATTGCAGGGACATTTTCACTAGGTTCTGTTGTTGTTACAAAACACACCATTAAAGTCATTTGTTCCATATGGCTGATGTCAGGTGTGCAGTCCAGAATAACAGAGTAATATCTTGCTGACTTCAGATCTGCCACAATCTTCTGTTTGACTTTTGTTGCCAGTAACTGTATGATCTCATTTTGAATTGTTTTTCCAAGGTAGTGGTGTGTGTACATTTCTTGGGTGGTGACTCTTCTTAGATGCTCCTGGAGTACAGCATCAAACTCAGCCATCAGCTCCACAATTTTAAGGAAGTTTCCATTGTTTGGCACATACAGCTGATCTGAAGTGCCACACAGTGCTAGGTTTTGGGTAGCAAGCATTCTCACAATGGCAATGAGCCTTTTCAGAACATTTTGCCAGTAAAGAGACTCTGATGCAATCTTCTCTTGATGATCATCTATGTGTGGCCTTTAACCTTAGTCTCATCTCAAGCTCTTTCCACCTATGGAATGCTCTCTGGTGATTTGCTGCCTTCTCATGGCATGCCAGATTTCTAGCCAGATTTTTCCAGTCCTTTGTTCCTGTAGAACCAATGTGGCTGAACATTAGACTGGAAGAGTTTGCAACAAAAACAGTATGCAGCATTCTGGGTTTTTGAGTACATAAGCCATGGCCTCTCCACTTTGTCACCATTGGGATTTCACGCCAGTAATGTGTTGGATGGAAACTTCTATTTTCATTGTCTTTGGGGGAACATGAAGTTTTTCACTTGCTGTGGCCCATGCAGTACAAGGAAGTCCCTCAGGCTACTGCTCAAGTGGGTCCACAGTCCTGGATCATCTAGACTTAAGGAACTAAACTCAGCAGCAGCTGTTTCTTGCGCCTCCACCACACTCTTCTCTGATCTACACTTTTCTTCAGGAATGTGCATGGTTACATCCATTTGAGATGGAGATATGGATGCTGCAGTAGCTGCCAGGTCACCTGCACTCTGACTAACTGGAAGATCAGGCATCTCCTCACCACTCACATCCTCACTGGGGCCAGAAGGCTCACTGTGAACATTTGTGTCTATGTATCTCAGGAGAGCTCCTTCCTGCTTAGATAGAAAAGCTTCCTTTGCTTTTCTTTCTTTTTCTGAATGCTGCCCCAGAGGGGCGTTTTCTTCTTTCACTCATGACTGCTGTTCTGTGCCAGCTATAGTGGCTCTCAACACTCAGTTGAAGGGGACAAATAAGCAGGCTGGTAGCAGGGCCTGAGTGAGGGAAGATATCAGCATCTTAAGGGCCTAACTGGCTCCTACTACTTCAGTTGACTGCCTGTTCTCCTCAAGTGGGTTCAGGGAAGCAGCAGGAACAGGAAGCTCCCTGAGCAGAGATGGTGTTAATCAGTCCAGGCTCCTCGGGGTGCTAGAGGTACATAAGAGGCTCCTCCTCCTCTCTCCCTGCAGCTCCTGCAGCTTTCTGTTATTCCCTCTCACCTTTTCTCCTACCTGCCTGTTATGTCTCTTGTGCCTTCCTTCCTCCAGCACAGCACTCCACCATCTCTGTGCATCTAGAGCAGAGAGAATACATATGCACCAGCAGCAGACACAATTTTCTACACTCTGGGTCCTAGTGGTGCCCCCTCACAGTCTGGCACCTGAGACGACTGCCTCAGTTCGCCTCATGGTAAGGACAGACCTGTTCAGAAATCTCACTACCACTGAGATCAAGAAAATCAACTTTCTTTAGAATGGAAGATGGAACTCTGAGATCACCACCAGGTGAACCCTCAGTGAGCTAAGAGCTATACCTGAGGCTTTCAAATATAACAGGTAGTCCAAAATGTCCTGAATGTGAGCTGACATGGATTAAATTACCTTAGATATTGGCCAAACCAAAAATTGCTTCCGCTTGGCCAATTAAGTTGACCTAATGTATGATTTTCTACTACTAAGTATGATCTTCTGAATTGCTTTCAAGCATTGCCCTTCTTCCTCATTTAGCCATGTACCATTCATGACATGAAGTGTAGATTGGTCAGCAATAGATGAACAACCTGGCCATGATGCTGAAACAGCAGATCAGGAAGGAGAGGAAGAGATTTTGCAAGTCAAGCAGACAGACTGAGAAGGTCAGAGAACCAGCATTGTCTCAGCTAGGCCAGCACAATAAGTATCAGTCTGGCATGGTCCAGTTTCAGTCTGATGATAACCTGAGAGATGAGAGGGAGGGGGGGAAAGCATACATTAAGACCTAGCCCCAGTTCAGATGGAAGACATCAGTTAAAGACCCTGGACTAAGCACAGGATATCCCATTCCCTGAAAATCGATCTCACAATGCTGTTCTTTAGGTCAAACGTTGTCTGAGAAAATTGATACCAGTCAGCTTTGTGTTCTTGGGGAACCAGGGTGCAGTATTCAGCCTGTCTAACTCATGAAAGACACCCCCCTCACCAGCTTCTTCTTAAACCAAAACCCATCAGAGAAAAGCCTTGCAGAGAGCAATGAAGGGCAGTTGGGAGACACACCTAGACCCTCCTGACAAGCGTGACAAGATTAAGACATCCCCATTAGCATACAGAATGAAGAACAGAGACAACTCCCCTAGCCGCATCTGCATGAAAGATTGGACAGGAATTAGCATACAGAATGAAGAACAGAGAACTGCACTGAACTCTGGGACAGGAAAAGCAGGGAAGCACTGCATCATGGGAATCTCTGCTTCAGATGTTAATGAACTATGCCTGCCCACACACAGCTCAGCAGTTATCAGACCAATTCTAGTAATGAAGCCTTGATTGATATCCAAAATACTGAAGCAGCCTAGTTGCATTGTGAGCTCCCTGGAAGAAAACACTACCCATATCCAAGAGTGATCACCTTCTATTGTCTAGTCTAAAGAAAACCCTTGAGTCATCAGTTTGCCTATAAACAAATCTAGTGTTCTCTCTTAAACTATTATATTTTCTCTACAAAAATCCCAACTCACCCTCCGGTAAGTGTTCTAATGCATAGACCCAAGCTCTGCATCTGTTCCACGGGACTCCATCTCCTGACTGGTCGTGCTGTGGGCTCTGCCTGTCTCCTGCCCTCAGGACCCTGAACTATCACCATCACCTGGGAACCCCGACCACTTCAAGCTTCTGGTAGTGGTGAGATCCCTTTCTTTCTCTCTCTCTGTTTTCCTCTCTACCTCAGATATAAACCGTTAATTATGTATGTTATGTTGGTTTAGACCTCCTTGTGTAGTGATCACTATTATTCAGTAAATAACTTGTATGGTTAAGCTGGTTCCTTCTCTCTCTTGCTGAACTTTACTTTTTTGTGTTCTTAGCTTCCCCCATGTACTCTGCAGCAACGCTTCTTTTACCTAAGTTAAAGATCCCTGCAGTGCCCAGAATACTGTGGGGTTTGCTCATCAAGTAGGTTACTGCCAGTACAATTGTGATGTTAGAGTGGGGATAGGGATGTGCTGAAACTGAGACACATAAGGATAACAGCTTGAAAGTGTTGCTTGACCCAGTCCATGGAGCCCGGGGCATATAAGGGGAGGCAGCTTGAAAGTGCTGCTTCATCCAGCCCAGTGAGTCCAGAGACATATAAGGGTCAGCTTGAAAGTGCTGATTGACCCGGCCCACTCACATTTGCTCTGTTAACGTATATGTGTGTGTTCATCCAGTTCCGGGGCTGGAGGAACCCAGCCCTAGGGAACCTAGGTCCTGCAGGATAGCTCCATTGGGAGGGGACTTGCACAAGGGAGAAGTAGAGCTCCATATGAAAACACAAGTGACACAAGCAGTACATTGATAGAATTACACCTCCCTCCCAGAAGAATAACCCGAATAAATGAGCATAACCCAAAGTAATGGGCAAACCTGGTAACAAAATCCTGCTGAGATAGTTGTCCAACTGGTTTTGAGAGCCAACTGCTTTTAACTGTGCTGCTGTGGCCATGATATCTTTCTTGATGCAAAAATGCCAAAATGTTATTGCTTCCTGACAAAGCTAGTTGGAGTGGGCTTCTCCCTGCTTGTTCACATACAACGCTGCGGTGGTATTGTCGGTGAGGATGTGAATCACTGTTCCCCTGATTTCATCCCAGAAGACATGGTACGCAGTTGTAAATGGCTTGAAGTTCCAGTACATTGGTGTGACATGATGCTTCATGCAACAGTCACAAACCCTAAACTTTTAATACCTCTTGATGCACTCCCCAACCTATTGCAGAGGCATCAGTGATTACCATGTTGGTCTGTGGACAAGTAAAGGGAACACTGTCACAACCATTGTTCTGATCTGTCCACCGCTGTAGAGTCCAACATCTCTGAAGGCACTCGGACAAGCCTGCCCAAAGAATGGCAGTTCAGATGATAGACGAGCTTCAACAACCATGACTGAAGAGAACAAAAACTCAGTCTAACTTGCTGAACCACATAAGTATCAGAGGGGTAGCCGTGTTAGTCTGAATCTGTAAAAGCAGCAGAGAATCCTGTGGCACTTTATAGACTAACAGACGTTTTGGAGCATGAGCTTTCGTGGGTGAATACCCACTTCATCAGATGCATGTAGTGGAAATTTCCAGGGGCAGGTATATATATGCTAGCAAGCAAGCTAGAGATAACGAGGTTAGTTCAATCAGGGAGGATGAGGC